>NW_020670042.1:0-1245 GCF_002925995.2 Terrapene triunguis | reverse complement strand
TTGTACAGCACCCAAAGAAAATACAAAGTGCTACACATGTGAAAAATTATCATTTTCTTATATTATCAATGCCAGCTTGGGATGTACAGGCCAGATATAGGCTGTATTTAAAAACCCAGTCTTCTCCATAAATAAGGAGATGAGACCATCTTTCCTTTTAAATTAGAGGTTGAACAATGTGGGCCTCTTACCCTTACATTTCCTAACATTAGCCGTAGCAAAGGAGGGTGATCTAGCTACATCCAAAGGAAACTGAATTTGGACCCACTGGTGTCATTCAAGTAGTCCTTACTCATGAAAGCAGCCCCATTGACTTTTATGAGAATTCTTGCATAAGTTGAACTTGTAGACTCTCCCAGCACCTTTGTTTGAGTAATGTTCACATTGGAGCTTGAAGATACCTCTATTATCTGCCTGACATAGTGAAGCCACCTTTTCTCCCTTAATTTTATTCATAATTAGTTTCTGATAGCTCTCACCTGTTTTCCATATAATTTATTATTATTAAAATAAGACCTAGAGGCCCCCATCAGGAATTAAGACCCCATGCTAAGAACTGTACACACAAAGTGAAAAGCCAGTCCCTGCTCCAAAGACCTTGCAGCTTTTAAAATAACTTTTTCTATGATTTCAAAAATTAGAATGAATACTTCACAGTCCCAAATTTTACCAAGAAAGAGACACATTTTGCCACCTTTACTCATGTTGAGTAGTGCCTACAGCAGGTCAAAAAATGTTTTCTTTTCTTTTTTCCATGACAACTAGTGAGTTCCTAGCTTCCAGCAGAGACCAGGCATGGCTCCCTCTGGTGAAGTATCATGAAAATGGTGATCACAGGGGAAACATGCTGAGTTGGGAATGTCTAGGCAAGTGCCTTGGTAAAGACTCATTACTGTGTACCCCCCATCTGGGGCACGTGGCTCACACTATGTATCATCTTTCTGCTTCTACTGTTAATCTTAGATCCCTAGTCTCTGATTAATAAACCAAACCTGTGCTTGACTATCTGATGTCTGCTCCATTAATAAACTAAAGAACCCAATATTTACAGTAGCCCTATTGAGTTCACCAGTGTTTTCAGAGGAAGGTACTACTTAGTGTGAGCAAGGGTGGCAGAATCTGGCCCTCACTGGTTTTGATAGATTTAACATTTTCCCTAGGGTTTGTGTCCTTTTAAAAAATATTTCTTTTGACACGTGTGTGACAGTGTACCCCATAAGGCTTTATGGGGAGGGGGTGCTTATA
>NW_020670041.1:0-2269 GCF_002925995.2 Terrapene triunguis | reverse complement strand
CTTAGATGTGGTAAATGCAAGTCTATGCAACCCACAACATTGAAGAGCTTTTGATCAATATCACTAATCAAAGCACAAAGGACAAGTTAACCTTATTTACTGCTGTACTTACCGTTTTCAGCGCTGCATTTCCAGACCATTCTTAGCCATTCAAGATTAGTATTCATAAAGAGAGTAGATTTATTATATTAAACAGTGCCATAAATTCAAAGTGGTGGTATTCATCAGAAATGTATAAGCTACATTGGGGACTTCATTAGTTGCAGCTCTAATTTTCCTGTTAGGACTTAATATGGTCCAATATTACTATACTTCCCTGTCATCAACACACCATCCTTGGGGGAAAATAATTTAAATATAAAAACAGAAGGATTATTCAGAGGGTGAAAATAGAATACTATATAATAAGGAATAATATACCCTCAATCACATAATGGCCTTACCTTCCTTGAGTGCTCCTTTAGCATCTGGATTATCCAGTGGGTCAACTGGTGGTTTAGCAGGCTTCCTGCTTCAGAGGTACTTAATATATTTTTTTGGTCTGTCTCTCTTCTCTCTTGTTTCATGTTAGTTGAAAGCATCCCAAAAGGAGATCTGGTGTTCAGTCAGCAAATTACTTTATTGAGGTCTCTGCTTTAAACGAAGGACATATTGTTGGTGGCAATACTGTTGGAACTGAATTAAAATTTCATTTAATACAATGTGATGCAGAGGATTATTAGGAAGTTGGATTTCTTATTTTAAGCCTGCCAACATTCAACACTTGTGATTTTCTTTGACTATCACTTTGTGAATTTCACTTGACATATGGCAGGGGGTTTAGAGAGCTAGGTTTGCATACAAGCAGGCAGTATTGATATGCAAAATAAAAGAAAAATCAAATTTCTATTCTAGATCATTGTAGTGAATTTGTTTAACGTTAACTTATCACAGTAGACAAGTAAGTAAATTCCCCTTTTATGTCTGTTTCACTTTTCTGAAAGATGACTTGAAACACACTGACACGGTTAAAAAGAGCATTAATTTTATTTTGTGTGCTATGCCTTTTGGGGCTGGCACAAAGAGTCCAAACCGTGTTGCATGTCTCTGTCTGTCTAGTATAGTCTGCATTAACAGGATCAATAAGGAAATCCATCCTTTGGGGGTTTATGCTTTCCCCCCTAAATAATAGACAAGACAAAACACTTGATTTTCTTTTCTAACCTGCAAGTCCTTTTGCTGTGATTTTTTTATGTCAGTCATTTTATAGGACACATGATTTCTACCATTACAAAAACATAAAAGGCCAAATGCGGCTTTCATTTCTGTACTAACATTGATGCAGGTCCACTGAAGTGTAAGGAGTAGTCTAAAAAACAGCAATATAACTGGGAGCAGAATTAGTTCCTCTACCAACTGAGATACTATCATAATACACAGAGAATGCTGGAGAAAGTTATTTTTCCAAATGTGTAACTTTCTTATTAATATACACCACTGATATACTAATATACTGATTGGCAGTCAGATAAAGTAGAGATGCTCTTGACTCGCTAGTTTCCTATTTTTGAAGTGTATGGTGGTTCTGAGCCATATATGGATAAAAAAAATCCATCATGAATAAATAAACTTTATTATTGTTTTTTTTAAATAGAAACTTGAAACAAGATAGGAATAGAACTGAGATATGTGTGTCACAAGGTTCAGGCTACAGTTTACTGCAAAGTACAAAACCTGTAAAAATAAGGGTTCATAATGGCAACTTTTCACAGCCTCAACTCAAGCAGCACAAACAGACCACTACCTAAAGGATATCATTGTACCTGCCCCTCTAATTATATTCTTTATTACTGTAATTACCCTCATTGAAACACCCCAGGGATGATCCTCTTCTTCTTTACACCAGTTTTACACTGGCTTAGCTCCCCTGAGTTCAAGTGCAATTACTTAGATTTGTACTGCTATAAGTGAGAGGTGACTCAGGCATTGTCCCTTTCTAACATAGAAAATACTTGAGCCTGATTCTGGTTTCATTGCACTTTATAGAACTGTAGCTTCCAACAAAAATAGAGGCTGCAGTGATTTACAGTATATAATTGATCTGGTTATTTAGACTCTCCAAAGTTGTTGGGTCTAGAGGAGGGTCTACAGTGAGTCTGGAGAGTCAACTCCCCATGAGGAATCTGCCTTCAACTATTTTGTTTTTGGAGGGGGAGGAGAGGAAGGAGAAGAACTGGGGAGATGAATCTCCCCATTTTCCTCTTCATTGTGCAGCATGTTGAGTCAATCT
>NW_020670040.1:0-1535 GCF_002925995.2 Terrapene triunguis | reverse complement strand
GGTAAATAAAACTGGCCCGGCCCGCCAGGGTGCTTACCCTGGCGAGCTACGTGCCGAACGTTGCCGACCCCTGGCTTAGCAGTTCAAACTGTCTTTACTAGATGTCACTGTGTCTCAGTGGGTCACAGCTGAGGATGCCAAATTCAGGACAAACTGCTGAGAAATAAGGCAGACTCACCCCAAACTGCTGGTTATTCTAACATTAGATTATACCAATCCAGTAATAAAAGTAAACTTCTATCTCACCACACTGGTTAACAGGAAGTCAAAAGTTCAGTCTCCTTAGGCATTCCAGCCCTTGTCTTCGCACCCAGACACCGTCTGATGAGTAGTTACTGAAAACCAATTTAACCAAATATGGGATTCATCTAATCCCAAGAAATCAGCCATTTAGCCAGGTCAATATATAACTCAGCTCTTTCAACCCAATAATCACACTGATGCCTTTATTAACTAAAACTAAAGGTTTAATAATAAAAGAGAAAAAGAAGAGAGTTGTTAATGTTAATTGATCATATACATACAAATAATTGCAAAGTCTTTATATCAGGTTTGTAGCAGTGATGGAATAGACTGCGGGCTTGTAAAATCTCTCTGATAACTTCCAAAAGATTGGAAAGTCTTCAGTTCATAGTTCAAAATGCTCCTTTTAGTTGTAAATCCACAATCCAGAGAATCAAGGCAGGAAAGAGGCAAAATGGAGATAGCTCAGGGGTCTTTTATATCCTTTGCCGTGTGCCTGGAAATTTACTATCTCTGTTTGTGGAAAGTTACTGGCCTAAGATGGAGTCCAGGATCACATGAGCATATCATATGTCCTTACATGGCTTGATGACTCTCAGGGGGTAGCCATTGCCTGTATTCTTGCTGAGGTGTCCACCGAAAGAGCTACCTGGGCAGAGTGAGTTTCTTCTATGGCCCATTGGGAGAGCTACATGTTCTTGATGGGCCATCAATACATAGCTGTTTGGCCTTAATGTAAGTTTTACCTGGTGGCTGTTACCCAGGAGTACAACACATATGTATGATGCCAGTACATAGCCAATATTCATAACTTCAGATACAAAAATGATACGTGCATGAAAACAAGATAATCCTACTTAGCAAATCATAACTTTCCATCGACACCTTACATGACATACTTTGTACAAGATTTGTTGCAGTTGTATAACAGTGGCAATATCAATTATATAAATAGTCATATTCAGTCATACAGCATCACACTACAAAGAAAGACCCATTCTGTCCTACCCTCAGGAATCCAAAAGCATTCAGTTGACTTTCTTCTACTGCATCCAAAAAATGGGGTCTCACGATAGAAAGCTAAAGTCTGAAGAGTTCCATCATATTTCCCAAAGCCCATCCTGTCTTGATGCATCCCTGCTGTCTAGCTTGAAGGATTGCTGCTACAAATCTAAGGAGAATTCTGATTCACTGTCAGTAACAGCTTCTAATGGAAGGAGCCTCCTAAAACCTGGTGAGGCAAACCTTCCTGTAATGTAGCAAATGTAAGAAGGCTTCCTGTAGCAAAGTGA
>NW_020670039.1:0-2026 GCF_002925995.2 Terrapene triunguis | reverse complement strand
TTTAACAGTGACGATAATTAACCATTGGAACAATTTACCAAGGGTCACGGTGGATTCTCCATCACTGGCCATTTAAAAATCAAGATTGGATGTTTTTCTAAAAGATACACTGTAAGGAATTATTGTGGGGACGTTCTTTGGCCGGTGTTCTACAGGAGGTCAGACTAGATGATCGCAATGGACCCTGCTGGCCTTGGAATCTATGGTGGTGAGAGGGTGAATCAAATGACACCCCACCCCCGAATGCTGGGTGTTTAAATTCGGAATCTAGTAACTCAGACTGTAGTAAATAGCGTGGGAGGTAGAACAGTGGGGTTTTTTTTGCAGCCATATAACCCCAGCAGTGGTGCCTGGTTCTCAGCCTTCTCCATACGGCATCCCCCTTTTCACATATTAGAACTTTCCTCCCATATACAACATGGGAAGGACTGTGTGATTCCCTCCCCCCAACACCTGTGTGTGATCCCCCAGGCTGAGAATCTCTGCTCTAGATCACACCTATAAGGGAATACTAGAACCATAGGACTGAGTTGGGACTATTGGCTTCTTCCCTGACTCCATGTGTTACCTGGACAAGTCACCAAAGCCTGAATTTTAAAAAGTGGACACTGATTTGGGGTGCCCAACTTGGTACAGGTTTTATGGGGTGCTGAGCACCTATAGCTCCCATTGACTTCAGGAGGAGTTGCAGGGTCCCGGTGCTACTGAATACAAGGCTTAAGGGGTGTCAGGTTAGACACTGAAAATCAATGGATCCTCTTCGAAATGCTGACCTTATTCCTGGAGACACAAACTCCCTCTTGTAAAGTGCATTGAGACTTTTTGCTGAAAGGAGCTCTGTGGCGCTGTATGGAATCTGGGGACACTTCAGGATATTATGAATATTAGTATTGTAAAATTGCAATGAGATGTCAGATATGCCATGTAGGATATATGCAAAACTGTTATGATTTGCCAAATATGATGATCTCATGTATCACCTTTGTATTTTGGGTTATAGATATGTCTGTATTACAAAACGTGTGCTATGCTTTTGGGTGACACTCCCAGACAGTTTGCCATCAGCTCTGCCTAGCTTGCTTGATGGCCCATTAAGGACCATCAGCTATACAATTGACTCATTGAGAGAAGGCAGAGGATACACCTTATGACTCAGCATCCCTTTGGACAGAAAATGCTTCCAAGCCAGGTGCTAGGCAGCTTGTGTTGGAAACACAGGAAGCAAAGGCCGCATGGCAAAAGACTATAAAAGGCAGCTGCATCTTCTCCATTTGGTCTTCAATCCTGCTTCTTAGCTCTGGAGGAGCTTTGCTACAAACAAAGCACTGAATAACCCATCCATGCTGTGGATGAGTTCCAGAGGGACTTTCAAGCCAGCAAACTCACCTATACTGCTAGGAACCTGATATATGGACTTTGAAGTCTTTGTATGTATGTGACTGCTTTACCATTTAACATCTCTCTTCTTTTTTCTTTATAATAAACCTTTGGTTTTAGTGTATGTCTTCACTACCAACGTTAAAGTGCTGCTTTAACTGTGTAGTCACAGCACCAGTGCTGGGGGAGAGCTCTCCCAGCACTGTAAAAAACCCACCCCCACGAGGGGAGTATCTGCCAGCACTGTCTACACTGCCACGTTACAGCACTGAAACTTGCATCGCTCAGGGGTGTGTGTTTTTTCAGACCCTTGAGTGATGCAAGTTTCAGCGCTGTAACGTGGCAGTGTAGACAAGGCCTTAGACACTAAAGGCTTGGCTGGCAGCGTGGTATTTTGGGTAAGATCCAAACCTGGTAATGTGGCTGACCCTTTGGGGTCAGAAGAACATTTTGTATATGTGAGCAGAGTTTACTAAGTAACTTCTCACTAGGGTGACCAGATAACAAGTGTGAAAAATCAGGACAGGTGGTGGTGGTGGTGGTGGTGGTGGGGGTAATAGGTACCTATATAAGAAAAAGCCCCAAAAATCAGGACTGTCCCTATAAAATCGGGACATCTGGTCACCCTGCTTCTCACTGTACTGGCCCT
>NW_020670038.1:0-1895 GCF_002925995.2 Terrapene triunguis | reverse complement strand
GGTATCATCCGCAAACTTAATAAGCGTACTTTCTATGCCAATATCTATGTCGTTAATGAAGATATTGAACAGAGCCAGTCCCAAAACAGACCCCTTACCATGGCCCTGCTGCAGCTGTTTGGCCCCCAAGGCCCCACCCCCAGGCCAGGCCGAAAACTGGAGCTGAGTTGGGGTAAGAGTCACGTGGGCAGCTGTGCGGAGCCACAGACCTCCACCTGCCCTGGGTGAGGGGCCCAGGGAACAGGGACACTGGCCGGGGACTGCTCTCAGGCCCCCCAACCCCGAGCCAGTGGAGGGTCCGCAACTCCCCAGCCTGGCTCCGGCTTCTGGCTTGGCCGGGGAGTGGGGTCTCAGGGGAAGAGGCAGGGCAGGGCCATGGAGGGGGCAAGGCCTCATGACCCCCTCACTTTTATGAAGAATCCATCTCCCCTGACTCCAGTCCTCTGCTTTTGTTATCACTGTGGTTAGATGCTGATAGATGTTTGGCTGCGTGTGTGGGGTTTTTTTGTGTGCCGCCCCCAGCCCTGCGCAGACAGCTGGCACACCAGACCTTGAGCAAACCGCCCAATGACCACAAGATCCGTTAAGGGACGAAGGCACCCAGCTGGGTTTATTGTCAATGAAGCATGGTACTAGTATTCCACAGACTTTACCGGACCACCAATACATATATGCCCATAACAATGGACCACTCAGTGAAGGTGGGACTTTCTGTTCCTCCCTAGGCCAGACATAAGAACATAAGAACGGCCATACTGGGTCAGACCAAAGATCCATCTAGCCCAGTGTCCTGTCTTCTGACAGTGACCAATGCCAGGTGCCCCAGAGGGAATGAACAGAATAGGTAATCATCAAGTGATCCATCCCCGTCACTCATTCCCAGCTTCTGGCAAACAGAGGCTAGGGACACCATTCCTGCCCATCCCAAAGATACTCCCTCTGAGATACATCTTTATATCCTCATACAAACAGGTTAGTACTGCCCCTCTGACATAGTTACTGTAGTTACTGCTCCCTGATGTGGCTAGTTATCACTCATTACCTTGTACATGTTGGTTTGATTAAAACCTTTTTATTCCATACTGTCATCCTGACCTTATGTTTTAGGAGGGGTCAGTGAGTTCCTGTTATTCTTGGGAAATGTTTTTGTACCATTTTTGATATTGGAATGTTTTGGTACCACTGGGATGTGTTTGCATAAGTACTTTGTAACTAGCACGTCTTAGAAATTTGTATTTTTGCAATATTAGCCCTGTTGTTGCCAGATTCTGTGAGCAGGTCCTGCCTCACACCAGGCCTCTGACACAAGGGCTTATATCTCAGGCTCTCTTCCTACTACAATCACCAGAGTCCATTAAAAATAGCTTCCAGTATATTACTACAGGTGTTTCTACTGGACTCCCTGGACTACTGGATCTGTACTGTTACTTGGTTGTGCTGTGTGCTGTTCTATTCTCCGTCACTCAGGAGAGCTGGGCGATCTTCAGCACCGACTCCGAGTCGTGGGAACTCCATCACAGCTAAAGATTTGAAGTTTAACTTCCTCCTGCTTTGTCATTCTTCATCTAGGTTCTTAGTCATGGCACCCATCCCTGTTGTATCTGAGCCTCGGCCAAGGGATAGAGCAAAAATACAACCGACTGATAGACCTCGTCCAGGGGCCAGATCCTCCGCAGGTGTAAATCAGGGTATCCCTACTGACATCAGTGGAGCTACATCATTTTGCACCAACTGTGGATCTGGCCCTAGGTTTCCATTCCCCCAACGCAATGGTAGCTAAGCAGTATTTCGTCCCCTGCTCTTTCCTCCTTTGCTGCGGCTCTGGGAACACCACATCACATGCATTAAGTTCTGAAGGCAATGAGATTTGGGTCCTTCTAATCCCCTCCGGAGAT
>NW_020670037.1:0-4163 GCF_002925995.2 Terrapene triunguis | reverse complement strand
GTAATACAATGCCCTGTTCTACAGCTTGAGTGTCAATTTGGCAGAGCATCTATTTTTGAGGGTTTATTCATTTCATTTTTTGGAGTTTATTTTTAGCAATTTCTGAGTTTTATGTAGTGTCCAAAGAATCAGGGTTTTTCAGGGCCCTCTTTGTATATTCTGTAATGAGTAATGTATGCAATATACATAACGCATCACAGTATGTTATGTAATGCATAATCTCTTTGTAATGTTCCCTAGTGAACTTTAATGTAGTACTGTTTCAAACAGCACTACGGTTAAGTGCATTAGGGAACTTTTAGTGTGCACCAGCAGGGTCTAAACAGACCAATTAATGTGTTATGCTCATACAAAGCACACGGGATCCTTATAAAGGAGAAGGCAAAAACACTGCATTTACTGAAAATACAATAGTTAGCATATGCTTTTTAGTCTCACACACACACACACACACTCCTGTCAGTTGATGTTTATAGTTACCAGTCTGTGTTGTAGCTCGAGTCGATCTAATGGCCAGTTAGATTGAGCACGAGTGAGGAGCTGGGCTCTTGTTGGTCGCGATCCGATGCTCCGAGGCTTTGCAGGACTGAACCCAGAGTTCCATGGCAAAACACCCCAGCTTTACAGTTGTAAATTCCCATTTGAGTCCGTGCATTTTGCAATGTCATCCTGTAATCATTTGTCCTTAAGTGGTGTTGTCATTTGATGGTTATTGTCGGGCTTCCCATCGTTATCTCCTATTTGTTGTCTCGCCTTCGGGGGTGCCTGCCTCACCTCTGAGGTCGTCAGTGCTGCTAACATGGTTAGCATCGGATACAATGGATGTTTTCTGATTGTCTCCTGGTTTTTCCAAGTCTCTCACTTCTTCTTGACCATCTGGACATTTGTGATGGCTTTCACACCTTATCTTTTCCTGATGCATGCATTCCTCATTCACACAAACAATCTCTTACAGAACACTTCAAAGGTACACAGACAGCATTTTATATTCAGCAGAATACACTGTAAACCAAGCCTTGCTAAATCTTATAACTAAAACAATTCACATTGGGGCTTCAGGCCCTCGACATTCCTCTAATCTCCTTAACATAGACACAGTACAAGATCCTGTCTCTTACTTACTAAAACCTTAAAGCAAAGAAAAGAAATGTATATTTAACTAGAGTGCCTAATTTGCAATACATATAGGAAAACCATAGTAGATGATATAACTTATCCTAAAACAAAAGGGTGACCATAATCAGTCGTAAGGATTGTTCTGGTCTGTCATTCCTTTCTGCTATTCAAAAAGGGTGGCTGACAGGATAAAATCAAATCATACATTAATTCTCATAGTACAGTTATAAAATCCTGCTCCTACAAATGTGCAACACATTAGTGTGCTTTAGAAATTTCACCCCTGTTGTCCTCATTATTGCTCCATGTAGCCGAGCCCTTAAGTAACCATTTCCAGTGTCTTTCCATTGTTTATTGGATAAACACTGATTTCATCACCATCCATTTCATGAAGGGTTTACTCAATATCTTCCCGCCAGTATTCGAGCCCAAATCCCCGAGGGACCTTAATCTCGTTATCTCTGCTCTCACAGAGCCACTGGCAATGTGCTCCCTCTCCCACCTCTCCATGAAGGTGATATTCTTGGTAGCCATTACCTCAGTTAGCCGGGTCAGTGAACTGGCGGCCATGATTGCAGACCTCCCTTACGCTGTATTCCACAAGGACAAAGTGTCCTTACGGCTACACCCTAAATTCCTCCCAAAAGTAGCGTCAAAGTTCCACCTAAATCAGTGCATCTACCTACCTGTTTTCTGCCCCAAACCACACGCCTCCTGTGCGGACAGGGTCCTGAACTCCCTTGATGTCTGCTGTGCACTGGCATTTTTACCTCCATGGGACTTGCTCCTTTTGCACATCGCCAAAACTATTTGTGGCCATTGCTCACCCATCCAAGGGCCAAACCCTCTTCTCCTAATGAATCTCCAGTTCAGTCTCTGGGTGCATAATGCTACACACAATCCAACATTTCCCCACCTGATGGAGTTATAGCGCACTCTACACAAGCATAAGCATCCACATTGGCCTGCCTAATGGACATCTCATGGCACAATCTGTAGTGCAGCTACCTGGCACTCCATCCACATGTTCACGGTCCACTATGCCATAGCACACGCGATGGGTACGGAGGCTGCTGTAGGCCAAGCAGTACTGCAGACTGCACTTCCTCACTGCTCACTAATCACCCATGTATGGCATACGTATAGGGACTATCACTCAAAGAAGAAGAGGAAGTTACTTACCTGTAACTGGAGGTTCTTTGAAATATGTGGTCCCTATTTATATTCCAATACCCACCCTCAAGTCCTCTGCTGCAGACGAGACTGCACAACAGAGGGACCCTGGTGAGGCATCGACTCACCCGACCTATTATATCCTCAGCTGCGAGCATGAGGGACTGCACTACACGTGTGCAGGTCAACAGACACTGCTGAGAAACACTTCCAGTCTCAGGTGCATGGCTCACATGCACACCAGTGTATGGAATATAAATAGGGACCACACATCTTGAAGAACCTCCAGTTACAGGAAGTAACCTCCTTTTTCACCAGGACTAAGATTGTCAAAATATCTGCAAAGTGGCATTTAGTTCAAAACTAACTCTACGGCTGCAGGAAATTCAAATGAGTTATGTCAGAACAGGTTGTTTATAACATGACACTGTTTAAAAAATACGTTCTGCTGTGGAGGCAAATTTTCAGATGTGATTGTTTAGTATATAAAAATGATTTATCATATAAATGAATGCATACAATTGAGAAGGCTTGTTATGCTCGAAGAGTGCCAACTTGTGAAAGCTGTGCGTGAGAGCACCATGAAGTGGAGATGAGAGCCTGTAGCATTCTTATATTTTATTTTTATTTAGCATAAGACTGATTTACTTATGCAGTTATTTTCAGACAGTACTCGTAGTATCCTTACAAATCCTTTTGTTCAGGCTTTTCCTTTTATGCTGCCACCCTGTGGTTGTTTGTAGTAATAACATGGTTATGTAATGGTCTTAGTGCAAGTGGATAAATAAAGTTGTTGGCATGCTCCCAGCACACAGCAGCTGGGCGGATGGCTCTCTGGCGTTGTCTGTTTTTTGTTTTCACTACATAGATCTCACATTATCTTCTGCAGTATTTTGTTTATTTGTGTACCATCTTTTTGCATAGCAATAACCTACACTCTGGTTTGCCCAAATGTTGGAGCACACCTCAGCTACATTTTTCAGCCCTGCTGCTTTCTGTCACCTTTGCAGTGCACTAATAGCCTATTGAAACATCCCCTGGCTTATTGCTATTAAAGCTTGGCTTAATTTTGTTTCAATTTAAAAATCCTCTTAAAATCAGCTTTTCCGGGTGCAGCAAATCCTTCCACTGTAAAAATAAAACAAAAAATCCTAGCTCATTGTAGGGGGTAAGAGAGAATTCAGTATCAGAGAGAGTCTGCGAACACCTTTTCGTCACTGTGAATACTGTTCTTATTGTTGCCTTTATAGATAGGTAGATAACTCTGTCTTTTAAAATCTTTTCAATGCTATGGGTCCCTTCTCATTGTTCCTTTTTTTCATGACTCTGTGTCATTTTGACAGAAGTTTCTGGTCCCAGTGCAACTTTCAACTTGCTTGCTATTATGGGTTCAGTTTTGTAATAAAAGTGAGAGTTGAAAGAAGCTAGAAGGGCACAGACTATTCCCTGAAGGGCGTGTGGGTTAATGGGAAAAGGGAAGGGGCATTGTTAACTGCCCCTTTCTCCTCTGCTAGCTCATTTGTCTCTCTGGCTCCCTCTTCCTATGCTGCCTCTGTCCACTTTCCCATAGGCTGCTTTTCTGAGGCAGCTGGGATACTATAACTTTGTTAATAGTACTTAGAGGCTGTGTTAGGAGCTCTAAACCAGCTTCCAATTTAGCCTAGTTCAGTTAAAAGCAATGCAGTTGCTCCTCAGGCTCCACTTAGGCCTGGTCTACACTACGAGTTTAGGTCGACTTTAGCCGCGTTAAATCGAATTAAGCCTGGACACGTTCACACGACGAAGCCCTTTCTTTCAACTTAAAGGGGCCTTTAAACCGGTTTCTTAACACCACCTCCGACGAGGGGATTAGTGATAAAATCGGCCTTAGGGGG
>NW_020670036.1:0-1895 GCF_002925995.2 Terrapene triunguis | reverse complement strand
CCCCCTCCCTTCCCTGCCCCCCCATCCCACATCCAGCCCTGCTCCCCCATGTCCCCCCGCATTCCTGCTCCCCACCCAGTCCCACATCCGGCCCTGCTCCACCCCCCCCAGGGGTCCCTGCGAGGAGTTGCTGTGGCAGCCCAGAGCTCACAGATGCTCCGACAGTGGTGCAGACTCCATGCCCCCGTACCGCAGCTCCCTGCCAGGCTGGGGGGGGACGGGGGGGACGGGGACACACAACTCATTTCAGCACCACGAGCCCTGGGATTCTGCTGCCAGCGGCAGGGTCCAGGCTCTCCGCAGCCGACTCCATGCAGCTCCACTCCCCGCCTCGGGACAGGTCCATAAACAGCCTCCTGCCCATCCCACACAGCTCCCCGCCTCCCCCCCCCCCCCCCAACCCCCGGGACCCACCCCCCCCCCCCCCAGCAGACACATGCCCCACAAAGCTCCCCACGGATTAGGAGCGTTTGCAGCTCCCGGCCCCCCACCTGGGCCCTGCACCTGCCTGCTGGATGGAATAGAGTTTGATCCCGGAGCTTCGGTCCCAGATGCTGATCACGTCATCCAAGCCACTGCTGATCACGCAGGAGGTGGTGCAGGTCAGCGAGGTGACGTCCCCGCGGTGGGCGTACATGTGACTGACCCTGCTTCCTGTCAGCACGTCCCAAAGGCAGATGGCGCCATCCTGGCCCCCGCTCGCTAGCCCCATCGTCTGCAAGGACATGGGCCAAGAGTCTGAGCTGTGACCCCTGGGGCGGCCCTCCCCGGCGTCCGTCCCCTGGCACTGCAGGGGGCGCTGCAGCACGGCTCACCCACTCCTACCCGGGACAATGGGGCGTCTCCCAGTGCTCAGAGAAACACCCCCCCGTAGGCTTTAAAGAGCCATGGTCTCTGTGGCTAGGCCTGTAACCGGCAAGGCTGGCGTCTGGCACATTCCCCTTACTGCCTACGGTCAGAGAGGAGGCCCAGGCCAGCAGAGGGCCCCAGGTTGTTACTGGGGGGTTGCAAAGCACACCGTCTGTTGTTAAACAAAGCCAGGTTTGCAGCAAGTCACAGTGCCAGGCCTCCAGCAGACAGCTCCTGCCCAGACGGGCTGCAGAGGGCCTGGTGCGGTGCCCAGACTGTGCCCATCCCCACACACGGCAGCCCGGGGGGTGCTCCCAGGGAGATGAGCCCAGCTAAGGCCAGCTCCCGTCGGGGCAGTACTTCTCACAGCGGGGTAGAAAAGGCACCACTGGGCCAAGCTCTTCCTTGATGTGACTCTGCTGATGTCAGAGCCGCTGCCTTCATTAGCGTCACGCCAGGGATTCGGTCCCCCGGCCAGGACTCCCTCAGAGCTGCGCCCCCATCACGCCTGCCAGCCTGGGTACTCGGGGCCACGCCAGCTCCCAACCCAGAAAGTGCCACCTGTAGGAACAGGGTTCCCATGCCTGAAGCAAGAAGTGCTCTGGCTGGGAGGGTGAGCCCGACCCTCCTCATCTCCTAGCGCACCGGCTGGCTGCCTGCCGTAACGTAGCCCACTGAGGGGAGGCCCCAAACCCCGCCCATGCCCCGAGCTCTCCGGCTAGGCGCACAGCACTGGTGTCCGCGTTCAGGGCCGTACCTGGTCTATGTACACAGCTGTGATTGCTCCTGAGTGACCCTGCAGTGTAAACAAGCAGCAGGAATCTTCCAGCCGATATACCTGCAGGGGAGCGAGAACACAGCCTGAGGCAGCGAGCTCTGAACCGCCTACCCCGCTAGAGCAGCAGGGCTCTCGTCTGTAACCCCCATGGGAGCCCTTCCTCACCACCAGGTCCCTGCCCCACCTCCCCGTTTGCACCGGCAGCTTGGCATTAACACGCTGGTTTGGCTTACTCCCTTGGTGCACTAGAGTCTTCATGGAGATGGCC
>NW_020670035.1:0-2825 GCF_002925995.2 Terrapene triunguis | reverse complement strand
TGTTTGACCCCACATTATTTTTTTCCAGTTCTTCGAGTCACCAAAAACGCTGAAAAATTTCATTTTCAGTTTGACCCAAAACAATTTTTTTGTGTGGCTTTGACAGTGAACTGAAAAATCCACTATTTCCCCAGCTCTACTTCCCTCCGTGACTGGAGAAGGCTGCAAAGTGCTTGTTTTTATTAGGTTGGGTTTGTTTCTGTTTTTTA
The DNA here is from genome assembly GCF_002925995.2 of Terrapene triunguis. NCBI lineage: Eukaryota > Metazoa > Chordata > Testudines > Emydidae > Terrapene > Terrapene triunguis. The sequence continues at coordinate 2,616 of NW_020670035.1, read as the reverse complement.
ATAATAAAATGACTGTGAAATGCAAATAGCATGTCGTGCTGTGAACCACTTACAGAGCAGCCCAGAAATGTCACTCGCTGGATCCCTCTGGCTCCTTGCATGCAGAGGCAGAGTGGATTTTCAGCAACTACTCTAAGGGCTGGTCCACACTAAGCCCCCAGTTCGAACTAAGATACGCAACTTCAGCTACGTGAATAACGTAGCTGAAGTCAAAGTATCTTAGTTCGAACTACAAGGTACTTACCGCGGGTCCACACGCGGCAGGCAGGCTCCCCCGTCGACTCCGCCTACTCCTCTCGCGGAGCAGGATTACCGGCGTCGACGGCGAGCACTTCCGGGATCGATTTATCGCGTCTAGACAAGATGCGATAAATCGATCCCAGAAGATCGATTGCTTGCCGCCGAACCAGCGGGTAAGTATAGACGTACCTTAACTCTTGCCTGACTCTTCCAATGAAGCTACATGTCAGTCATCTCTGTGCTACCCTGCTGTCTGCTTTAAAGAGGTGATTCTTTCCCCTGCGTTGGTGGGTGATGGAGGTGGCTGGCCATCACAGCGAGACTTGCCAAGAGGGTCTTGCATGTGAGACAAGCTTGATGCAGCTCCTGCTGGTTTGGCCAAGGAGAGACTTCGCCTTAGCTCCGCTGGTAGAGAATCAGGATGCTCCCTGTCCGTATCTCTGCTGCTCTGATACGCAGGGCGCACACAAACTGCATCCCACCACCAGATGGGAGACACCACTAATGAGTGACACCTGTTCTAGGTGTTAGTGCAATATAACTAATAATCTAATACCTAATCCTGGAGTAGGGTGACCAGACAGCAAGTATGAAAAATCAGGACAGGGGGTGGGGGATAATAGGAGCCTATATAAGAAAAAGACCCCAAAATCGGGACTGTCCCTATAAAATCGGGACATCTGGTCACCCTATCCTGGAGCTGTCCCTTACACTTAATTTACCTGCCCATGAACTGGGCCAAGTGCAGAGCTCAGTCTAAGAAAATGTGACCTCCCAGAGGAGTCCAAACGGGTGTGATTTACACCTTCTTTCAGCCCTTTCAATGTGCATATCTCAGCAATTAAGAATCCCCTTACATGTTAGTAGGGTATTTCCCCACCATCTTCATAGTAGCTACCATTTTATTAGCTAGTTGCACCCTTTCCTATGGAAGTGCTTTACAATAACGGTTCCGTGTGTGATGCTCTGAGGAGCTCTCTATGGGTACGTCTATACTTACCTCCGGGTCCGGCGATAAGCAATCGATCTTCTGGGATCGATTTATCACGTCTTGTCTAGACGCGATAAATCGATCCCGGAAGTGCTCGCTGTCAACGCCGGTACTCCTGCTCTGCGAGAGGAGTACGCGCAGTCGACGGGGGAGCCTGCCTGCCGCGTGTGGACCCGCGGTAAGTTCGAACTAAGGTACTTCGACTTCAGCTACGTTATTCACGTAGCTGAAGTTGCGTATCTTAGTTCGAAGTGGGGGGTTAGTGTGGACCAGCCCTATGACGCAACCTCTCCTAGAGGGTTTCCAAGAGCAGAACCATTCACCTTATGAGTTGACCCCACAGCCTGAAGACGCCACATGTTCTATAGTTACGTTAGGACCGCCTCTAAAGCTGGTTGCAACCCAGCTTCTAAACGTACACGGGCAAATTTTTCATGCCCACCTGTTTGCATGTACAAGTCGCCCGTTTGTAGCGTGAACGCAAGCAGCTAGTGGTGCAGTTTGTATGCACAGATACCAGCTAGCACCTGGAAATACAGCTTTGGTATGCGGGTTGATGAGTGAGAAAAGAGAGCCCACTTCTGAAACCTTGGCCTGGGCTAGCTAGCAGGTACAGTGCCAATCGCCAGCTGTCAACTTGGCAACCAAATCACAGCAAAATAAGCCCAATCTTTCTCAACTTGCTCTCTCTGGACGTGTTCCTGCAAGGTAAAGGAGGCAGCGTGGTTTGGTGGGTAAAGCACTGGCCTAGCTGGGGACTGGGTATTCATCCTGGCTCTGCTGCATGATCTTGGCTTGTCTGGTTAGACTGTAAGCGCTTTAGAGCAAGGTCTCTCTCTCTCTCTCGCTATGCATTTGTGCGGTGCTTGGAACAATGGAGCCCTGATCTTGGGTTGGGACCTTTAGGTGCTATGGTAACACAAATAATCAACAGCTAGGAGCTGAGCATCCTTACCTCTCATTGAGACCAGGGGGCGCTGAGGACACTCAACATTTCACAGGATCAGTCCCCCTGAGAAGAGGGAATTAGAATTATATGAGTAACACTCTTGTTCTTATCTACTTCGTATAGTCACTAGCAGGGCCGGTGCAACCATTTAGGCGACCTAGGCGGTCGCCTAGGGCGCTAGGATTTGGGGGGGCGACATTTTCTTCAGCAGCGACCACGGCGGCCGGATCTTCGGCCGCCCCGGTCGCCGCCGGCATTTAGGCGAAGGGAGCTGGGGCAGTGGAGCGTGGGGAGGGCCACCTGCAGCAAGGGGGGCGGCGGCACGCAGGGGAACTCCCCTCCCCAGCCTGGGAGGCGGGAGAAGTGAAGCAGCTCCCCTGTCCCGCCTCCTCCCCGCGCACGCCGTTGCTGCTTCACTTCTCCCGCCTCCCAGGCT
>NW_020670034.1:0-1593 GCF_002925995.2 Terrapene triunguis | reverse complement strand
GGTTCTGAAATGTGACTCAGAAGAGCAAAGTTCTGTTCCTGAGCTCGGTGACTGTTGAAGAGTTTGTTCCTTCCTTATTCTTCAGTTTGCCCATCTGCAAAATGTAAATAATGATACTGACCTCCTTTATAGAGCACTTTCAGATCTGTGGATAGAAAAGTGCTATGCACATATGTATATCTGTCAGTCTAGGCTTTTATACTGTACTTCTTGCCATAATCTTCCATTTCCCCCATCAGGCTATGACTCAATTGAACCATACTCATCCTGCAAGGACCCTGTCTGTTCCCATGCATGAAAATCCACGTAATTGACAAAGGGAAATATGCCTGCCAGGTTGATGTCTCAGACTGGCATGGAGAAGCCTACATTGAACTGGATGTGGCAGGTCAGTGAAATAGCTTCTTGATTTACACCAAGGTAATCGTTAATCTTCTACTGTCTGGAAATGAGAGACTGGGAGAGGCCAAATCCATCCCGGGGCCAATTCCAGTGAAGTCGGTAGTATTGTAACAGGGGTGATCTGGGAGTTGGGTGTCCCAGTGATTAAAGCATCAGGATTATTTACTGCATCAAATCCCCATGGGAAATGCAACTGGCAGGTATGGGCCAGAAAACATGAATAAATGTGTCACTCATTCCTGAGGGCCTGTTCTACAGCTGGGGCCTGAATCAATTGAAATCTGGCAGGCGATTCCACCTCTCTCTTAAATGACTCTGTCTCTGAAAGAAACCCCCCACAGAGCCGCCCACCGGGGGGTAGTTTGTCCTAGCCCCCTGTCTGAGTGGGCCCCCAAAGCAAGTGGCATTGCAACCTGGTGCACAGGGTGGCAACGCCTCTCCCATTTGGCCCCGCCTCCCCTCCCTCATGATAGGGCGGGCGACTAGGTCCAGTCATGTTGTGACCTCGCACGTGGGGTTGCTGCACTGCTCACTCAGGTTTGGCCCAGCTGCCCCTCCATCATGAGCGATGGCTGCACCAAACCAGACTGGCACTGCTAGCCACACACCACTTCACAAAGCCTGGAGTCAGGATCCAGGCTCAGCCCCACGAGACAGGAACCAGCAGTAATGTGGGGTGAGCTCACTCTCCAAACTCCACCACCACTGGGGCCTCCCCTCATTGTTTTTGCACCCTTGGCAATCTTTCTTTGGAATGGGGAGTGGCTCAATTTCAGATTTAGTTTCAGGCCCCAAAAAATCTCTGTGCAGCCCTGCCCCCTCCTCACGCCATCTACTACCTCCTGCTGCTCCTTGAGCCCTTGGGAGTCAAGAACCTTCCTCTCACTTCCCTGCTGCCCTCTGGTTCCGTGTATGGGTCCCCAGGGGGTAAGGACGCCCTGCCCCACTTCCTTCTGCCTCCCCTAAAGTCCTTTCCAGCATCAGGTGGTGCATCAGTTCTCCACTGTGAGCCTGGGCATGCTATTCAGTGTCCCTGTTTAGGAATTGTGTGGGTTGCTCCCCATTATGAGCCTTGTGGGGCTCTTTGAGAACATCCCAAATTGTCACTGCTTGTGAGCCTTTATAGGAGCAATTCAGAGCAGAATCCCCCCACCTCACCCTCTTTAGCCTCCAGAGTGTTAAGAGACTCCT
>NW_020670033.1:0-2583 GCF_002925995.2 Terrapene triunguis | reverse complement strand
GGTTATATCGACAACATCTCTAAAGGAGATAAATATCATATTAAATCTCCCTATAGAATCCCAGAACTCCTATGTTACAAAATCACACCCTGTGTTTTGGTAGCACACACTGTTATCTGTACATCTTGCACTTTCTCATGAACCTCTGTATAAAATGAAATGGGTATTTCCCTCCATGGTTAATTTGGTTTCCAGGAAAAAGCAAAAACAAAATTATATCAGGAAAGGTTTCTTGTAATAAGAGATTTGAAATCTGTGTGTGTTTTTTAAAGTAGCAGCATCTGTTTTAGATTTGGATTTTTAGTGTAGACCTGGTTGCATTTATATTTTTAAAGCTATAAATATTAGGAACATTTCTATTTGTACTGGGTGGGTAGGTTTATGAATACCGGACTTTGTTTCAGTCATACAGGCAATTTTATACTGTGCAGTTGATTGTGTGCTTCATTGCTTTCATATTATTCCCCTTCGACATAAAGCACAATAGGGAAGAGAGCGTGATCAGTGTTTTACAAGAGAGACATTTAATAAAATAACTAAGCTATTTACTTTGTGGAAGGTCACCAAACCTAATCAATATTTAATGACTTAACAGTTTATGTCATACTTGTATTGTGTATTATTTCAATAATGTAAACCTTTCCCAAATGTTAACTTTGTCTGTGAAAGTGACTTGGCAAAAGAACAGAATTTCTGACTGGCTTATTTGTAACCCTAAAATGTAGGGGCAGTTTTCCATTAAAAGAGGAAATTCCTTGTTTGTTCCCATCTATGCAGATTTAAATTCTCTAAAATAGCAAAGAACAAGACAATATTTTTGCCAGGCACAAGCTCAGCTGTTATTGAGTTCACAACTCTATTATTTTTGTTGAGATATGCTGAAAGAACCAATCTAACTTTTTAATTACTTTCTAACATGCTATTCTTCTGGAGGAATTCAACTTCAGACTGTTTGATCTTCCTTTGGTTTTTATGTCAGATTACTGCATGCTATTTGTGCTTTCCTTTCATATATGTAAACAGTTTTATAATTTATAACAAGTAATTAGCATGACAGGGAAATTCTATTTCCACTTCCTCATCATGATAGACTCTCTCTTGTAACAGTTTGTGATAAACACACACACACACACAAGGTTATGCTCTCCTAAAAAAGGTTTGGAGTTTGTGGGATACTGAAGATGTTGAGAGATTTATCAAGGTTTCTTTAGAACTATATAGAGATATTTTGCCTCAGCTGAGATGCATATTTCCAGTCCTTACATGAGTTCAGCTTACTTTCCAGAAGATCTGTAGTGAGCCTTTTTGACAGAGCTGTTCATTCTAGCCTGGAGGATCCCGAGAATAAATTGTGGGACTATTAGGTTTGTGTCCAATTTATCCTTAATCCATTGCAGTGAATTCGATTGCTTTATCTCGGTTAACAGCACGTGATTACCACCAGGAACTGAGAGTCAGCAGCCCTGCCTTCTAATTCCTGTTTTGCTCCTAACAGATAATGGGTTTGTGTGCACTTCAACCTCAGGGTGTAATTCCCAGCTCGAGAAGACATATTCGCAGTCACTTGGATCAAGCTAGTGAGCTAAAGATAGAGTATAGCCATAGCACGAGTGACAGGGGAGCCTAGTCACCCCAAGTACATACCCAGCTGACAGGCTAGGTATGTATTGAGGCAGTTAGCCACTTGCACTGCTCATGAGACAATGGTTACACTCTATTTTTAACATGATAGTTGGATCAGAGCTAGTGTGGGTATGTTTTCTTGAGCTGGAAATTCCATTCCCAGCTGGAAATGTAAACATACCCTGTGTGATTTTGCACAAATCATTTAGGGCCTAATTTCCTGACATGCTGAGTATGCATGATACCAACTAAGTGAAAGGGGCTGCAGCTTTTCAGCATCCTTGAAAATCAGACCCTCCATTTCTCTGTGACTTTCTTCCAACCTATGAAATGAAGATAAGAATTGCTTTGAAATCTTTGTATGAAAGACACTATATAGGTGCTACAAAGGTTCACTGTTGATTCTTAGATCAGCTCAACAGAAATTCTGATAAATATTGGGGTTTTTCTATATGAAATTTTGAGTACAGTAACTCCTCACTTAACGTTGTAGTTATGTTCCTGAAAAATGCAACTTTAAGCGAAACGATGTTAAGCGAATCCAATTTCCCCATAAGAATTAATGTAAATGGGGGGGGGGTTAGATTCCAGGGCAGCTTCCCCTACTCTGCAAGCACCAGGGGCGGGGGGCTCAACCCTCAGCCTACCCACTCCACCCCTTCCCCAAAGCCCCCACCCTTGACCCGCCTCTTTTCCCGCCCCCACCTCCTCCCCCTTTACTTCGCGCTGCATCCTGGCTCCTCCCGCTCCCTCCCCTCCTTCTAAATGCCGCAAGCCAGCTGATTGCTGCGTTTGGGAGGCAGGGGAGGGAGTGGGAGGCGAACCGAGTCCTCGCTCCTCCCCCCCCCCTCCTGCCCGGGGGAGTCAGCTGGCTGGCGGTGTTCGGGAGGCAGGGGAGGGAGGGGGAGCCTGTGTGCCGAGTCCTCGCTCCTCCCCCCTTCCTCCTGCCTCCAAAACTCC
>NW_020670032.1:0-1210 GCF_002925995.2 Terrapene triunguis | reverse complement strand
GAGAATACCACTGCTTTGTTCAAGACGATACTTTTTACGAAGAAACTATATTGGAACTGCGGGTAGCAGGTCAGTGGCATGTGTCAGTTTTAGCTTTGTGTGGTCTGCAGGCTTTGTTCTATCCTATTACAACAACAACTGTGACTTCCTGCTTGTGAAATGTTTTACAATACTGCAGTTTATGTAAATTTCAGCAAACAGCCATTTTTATACTTGGGAGACTATGCTAGAAACTTTCCTGACATGTTATTAAAAACATTTTCAGGATGGTCCAGGCACTTTTTTGCCCAAAGGAAATTCTTGATTGACTCCCAAAGGGGTCTTCAGTTAAGAGGGAAAGGACTTCTGGACACATATGACCTTTCAGTTGCTCTCCAGTCATTTCTAGGATGTGTGGGTATGGTGGGACTGACCGACTTTTATGGCCTTCTTATGGGTTCACTCTTGGTTGTTACTTAAGTGTAGTCAAAATCAAATGCAGCCTTCTTATTTGCTGAGACTGTATAATGGTGGTGCTGGGGAGGGGAAACTATGTATTTACCACTTTTAGACAAGACTGAGTATTTCTCTCCTGCTGCTTTGACACTGTAACCATGACACCTGTTAGATTTTTTTTTTAAATAAACCTATCTATCCAATGCACTAATGATCAGATTTTCAAAAAGTTCACATCTAATTCAAGTATCTAAATGAAGTGGTCATATGTCCAAACGTGCTCAGAACTCAGTTGCTCCTGTGTCGACAAGGGCGGCTCCAGGCACCAGCGCCCTAAGCGCGTGCCTGGGGTGGCAAGCCGCGGGGGTCGCCCTGCCGGTCTCCGGGTGGGCAGCAGTCAGGCAGCTTTCGGCGGCATGCCTGCGGGTGGTCCACCGGTCCCACGGCTTCGGCTGCAATTCAGCGGCGGGTACGCCAAAGCTGCGGGACCGACGGACCTCCCACAGGCATGCCGCCAAATCCGCGTTACCAGCGGATGCCGCCGAAGGCAGCCTGCCCGCCGTGCTTGGGGCGGTAAAATACATAGATCCGCCCCGTGTGTCGAGACAACAATATCTCCCATTGACTCAGTGAAATTATAGTAAATATTTGTTCATATTTTTGTGTGTCCCTGAGCACTGGGATTTCAGACATTCTAGTTTTCATTTATCCCTTTTACTGACTACCCGCATGAATTAGTGCATTCTCATGTGAGTAAGGGATCCACAAACTGTCC
>NW_020670031.1:0-1690 GCF_002925995.2 Terrapene triunguis | reverse complement strand
TTGCAGGAAATGGAGCCCGAACTGCTGTGGCGTATGATGACTTATCTTGCCAGCACGTCACGTTTGGTTGTCAAACTATTCCTTAAGATCCAAAGTGACAGTGAGAGTGAGGAGTCCGATGATGCTATCGAGCCGCGTAACGCGTACGACACGAAATTGCTTGTGGCATTCATGGACATGCTCGGCACCGTGGAACGCCGCTTTTGGGCTCGGGAAACAAGCACCAAGTGGTGGGATCACATCGTCATGGAAGTCTGGGATGACGAGCAGTGGCTGCAGAACTTTTGGATGAGAAAAGCCACTTTCATAGCACTGTGTGAGGAGCTTGCCCCCACCCTGTGTCGCAAGGACACGAGATTGAGAGCTGCCCTGCCAGTGGAGAAGTGGGTGGCTATTGCAATCTGGAAGCTGGCAACTCCAGACAGCTTCCGGTCGGTCGCAAACCAGTTTGGAGTGGGAAAGTCGACCGTTGGAATCGTGTTGATGCAAGTTTGCAAGGCCAATAATCGCATGCTACTCAGAAGAACCGTGACTCTGGGTAACGTGCAGGAAATGGTGGATGGCTTTGCACAAACGGGGCGCCCTAACTCTGGAGGGGCAATAGATGGGACGCACATTCCTATTCTGGCACCACCCCACCTAGAATCCGAGTACGTTAATCGGAAGGGGTATTTCTCTATGGTTCTCCAGGCGCTTGTGGATCACCGTGGGTGTTTCATTGACATTAACACAGGCTGGCCTGGAAAGGTGCATGTTGCACGCATCTTTCGGAACACTTGGCTGTTCAGGAAGACGCAGGCCGGGACTTTTTTCCCAGAGCAGAAGATCATGGTAGGGGAAGTTGAAATGCCCATTGTGATCCTTGGAGATCCCGCTTACCCATTAATGCCGTGGCTCATGAAACCCTACACAGGAAGCCTTGACAGCAGCAAGGAACGGTTCAACTACAGGCTGAGCCGGTGCCGAATGACTGTGGAGTGTGCCTTTGGCCGTTTAAAGGGCCGCTGGCGATCTCTGTATGGGAAGCTGGACTTGGCCGAAAACAGCATCCCCGCGGTTATATCCGCGTGCTGTGCCCTCCATAATATTTGTGAAGAGAAGGGTGAGAGCTTCACTCAGGCATGGACCTCCGAGTTTCAACACCTGGAGGCTGAATTTGCACAGCCAGAGAGCAGGGCTATTACAGGGGGCCAGCGCGGGGCTGCAAGGATTAGGGATACCTTGAGGGAGCAATTTGAGGCTGAAAACCAGCAGTGATATCTGGTACCTTGCACGGGAGTGAAGTGCAGTAGTTCCAATCTTTAGGAATCAGTGTCTGCTAAGCAGACAAGCAGACTTGCAGTGCCTGTTTATTTCCTGGGCTAAGGAGTCTTTTACTTTATGCAATAATAAAGAATGTTTTCAAAGCCAAAGAATCCATTTAGTGAAAAGAAGAAAAAATATTTATTGAAAAGAAACAAGGGGGTGGAGTGGGGAACGGTACAATCACAGATTCGGGTATGTCCTGTCTGGTGTGCTGTGTAACGAGTGCTGCACTTCAGGACAGCTATACTGCATGGTGATGGGGGTTGAGTGCAGAGGGTAAGGGTCATGGTTTTCAGGGCTGGGTGGTGAAGATACTGGTGTTGGAGGCAGCGGGTGGTGTGAAGAACACGGAAGTTGGGGAAAGTGGGTTGGAGGTGACAGTGGG
>NW_020670030.1:0-1233 GCF_002925995.2 Terrapene triunguis | reverse complement strand
CAGTGTCCTGGGACCTGGATCCTGAGTGTTTGCTGATCTGAGTCAGACTGATGTGTGTGTGGATAGGAGGGGGAGTTGGGCTCAAACCTGAGTCAGAGCCCAGGATTAGTGTGCAGTATAGACATAGCCACTGAGATGAATAGGGGAGCTCACCCCTCTTACAGGTATTGATTTAGGCTGTCTGCAGACTCAGGCAGACATTACCACATCTGTCACTCAGGTCACATTTTCAAGTTTTTCCTTTGCATCTAGGAGGGCTAAAAATGTACGGTGTATTAAATTCAAAACTGAGTTCTGACGTAATCATATGATACCACAAGTTGGTGCTTTAGGTACTAGCCCACAGCGCCTATATTTACTACGTATCAGACTGGGGCCAAAATTCTCATGTTCTTGTTTTTCACTTACAGATTTGAACACTTTTAGATAATGGGTTTCTTTTTATGTTTCAGGAATAATATGCACATAAAGAGAATGACATTGTATATGGTTTTCGTTCCCTCCCACCTGCCTGTAACTAACTGCACAAACAGTGGCTGTGGTCCTGCAAAGATTTATGTACATGCTCCACTTCACGCACATGAGTAGTTTCATTGATTTCAGTGGGACTACTCATGTGTGCCAAATTAGGTACCTGTGTACTTCTTTACAGGATCAGGGATTAAGGCAGACCCTTGTGCCTGAGTGGAGCCAAAATGACACAAACAGGTGTATCTGCATGCATGTATCTCAGTGCAGAAGCAGGACCTAAGCAAAGGTGAGCAAAAGTAGCCAGGTAAACATCTAACTAGCATCATACACATTGACTTGTTTGTACACACAGTTACAGTAAGTGGGCATGAAAATCAGACATCTATTTTTTACATGTGCACTTCAATCCTCCATTTTTTGAAATGTGTCCTCCTGTAATCCATACAGGAGGAATCAACAGTGACAAGAACCTTGGCACTTTTGTACATTATTATATTATGTGCATATATAAGTAACATTAGTTAGAACCCGGAAAACATTTGTGAAATATATTTAACATTTCTTTGGAATTTTGTTTTGATGGAAATTCTCTTACCGGATCTCAGATTAGTAGCTATGATATATTGCATTTGTGGTTTATTAATGGGATATTATTCACAAAAACGAATGGAAAGATGGTCTCATGGTTACAACTCCAGACTTGGACCAAAGAGACCTAAATTCTAATCACAGCTCTCTCATAGATTTCTGTTATGACTTGTG
>NW_020670029.1:0-2803 GCF_002925995.2 Terrapene triunguis | reverse complement strand
GCCCAAGTATGTCTCGTAAAGGTTATGACACGTCATCTGCTTACTATCGGCTGCCTCTGTCCTTTTGTTTTTATGATCTGTACAAACAGATTCTAAAGTTTTACCAGGAAGGTGTTAAACGCTGTTAGTGTTAAAGGTCACTCAGCATTTGTGTCCTATTAATACCCGTCCCCACTTTTGTGAAGCATTTAATGCTCAGCTGCTTAAATATTTTTTAAGCAGCAATTTGTCAGAGTTGCTGGGATGAAACCTTTTTATTTTTTTTTAATATATAAATAACATTGAACATCAGCTTAACTTAAAATAGAATTGACTTCTTAGGGTGTGGGCTTTCAGCTCATTGTTGCAGGGCTCTGTAAGCAAGAAAATATTTCTTAGCAACCAGCTTCACAGATGGGACAGATTTCTGAGAACAGCTGTGCTAACAGAATTAACATGTAGGGCCAGATTCTGTCAGGCCCCTATGTGGATGTGCATAGGGGTGCAGAGAATGAGGGTGTAAGGAGCTGCTCCCTGTGCATGATCTAGCCACAGTTGAATGTCTCTGGCTTGCATGGGCTCAAGGACTGTTCCCTGACTAGTGCTGCTAGTTCCATTACCCACCCCAAAGGGAGTGGGGGGAGGAAGTGTACTCATAGCCCCATTCCCCCTCTACCCTGACTAGCCAACTGTGGATGGGGCACATACCACACCCTGCTAGGAAGGCAGCAGTGGGCATGATCCCCAGGTGCTCCTGGAAACACAATGCCTCCAGGAGGTCTTGTTGGGGCAGTGCAGCTCTGCATACCTCCATTGTCGGCCACTGCCTTACAGACACAAGCCTTTAAGAAGTGAGTCAGCTGTTTATAAAGGCAGTTTATAGTCCTCCTGACTGCCATGATTTTCTCCCCATGTGATCTCCAGGCCCACTCGTTTGGCCAGGAATATGTAGTCTAGACCTTGGCTTTACACCCAGGATACTGGCAGAGCAGCGTCCATCTGTGGGACCAGTGGATTGCTGAACTGGTATCACACTAAATAACTTGTCCACAATCAACATGTTTCATAAATGCCCTTTACATCACCCCATTAAATCACCTCTGTTCACCAGTGTGCTATACCAGATAAAGCATAAGAGCAGAAAACTACAGTGTTGGTGGCATGAGACTTGTTCAGGGTTCAAGTGCAAACTTATGCCCTAGCTATGCGGGATGGTGAGAGCTCTTCTTTGCCATAGGGCATCTGCAAAATCTTGATTTATGTATCAGTTCTAGAGCCCTCTGATCAACTCATACCAGAGCTCATTAAATGTGACTAGTATTTGGGTCTATGTAATTAGATTAGCCAAATTTGAGATAGACTTTCCAATTCTGAAGAGATGGAGCCAGGGAAGAAATGAGTGATCACAACAGAATTCGTCACAAGCAAAGGTTCTAAAAGTGCCAGGGAAAATCTGTACTGCCACATACAAAATGGACCCCTTCCCCTTGTAGTGAATGGGGAATCCCTGAGACAACTGCTTACCAGACTGTCAGTGCCTCATAATCTTTGAAAAATAAATGTTGCTCAAGAAAACAGCACTTCATGCAGCATTGAAGTCAGCACAGCAGCTTCAGAAAGCAGTTTAAGATGGTACTGATGCACAGGGCGTGAGGGGAGCAAAATAGGGCCCGAGCAGAGCACCCAACCCCTCTTCCTGCCCACCCAAAGATCCCTTGGATCCAGAACTAAGCAAAAGAGACAACTGAAAGACACTAGGGGACACTAGGACCTATGCTGCATCCCCCCTCCCCAAGCCATGTGGCCTTTGGCTGACTCTTCCCTGCAGTTTCTATCCCAGTGACTGAATCCAGAAAAGCATCAGCAGAAAGTAGTTTGAGCAAGTACCTGTGGACACTGATGATCTCATTGAACTGATACCTGCAGTTTTCACTCTGAACCTCCTCTCCCCTGTGCTGTTTCGCTTCTTGTACCAAACTTTTCCCACCTCCTCTCTTCCTTTGTCTTTCCAGCTAACTAATCTCCTTCTCACACACCCCAACGAAGCCCCACTGAAATGATTTTAAATAACAAAAAAAAATTACAGAACTGACATGACATTTGCCACCATTGCATTGTTTGCTTTGCTTATATGTTCTATCCCTTTCCCCCTCCTTTTGTCTGTCTTGTCTATTTAGAGTGTAAGCTCATGGGAGCATGAGAGATGTCTCTTCTTCTATATTTGTGCAATGCCTAGCACAGTGGGGCCCCGTTTTCAGCTGGCCTCAAGGCACGGGTGTGATAAACATGATAAATAATAATAAAAATAACCTAAACAACTACCACATCCTCTCTAATGTTTCCTTCCTATTCAAAGGTATTGAGAAGGTGGTGGGTGAATTGGAAGTTTTCTGAGAAGTTGAAAGTATTTTTTTTTCTTTGAGGGTGGGAAAAGAGCTTGACATCTATTAGTTGAGAAGTTTTTCTGGGCATGCAGGATGGCATGAAAGAAGGCACAAAGTCAGAAATGGGTGAAGGATACAAAAAGCAGAAGTGTGTGTGGAGCATAGGGGTAGAAGGGGACAAAAGAAGAAATGAGGGAAGATATAAGAATTAACTATTATTGCTATAAATATTTAGCAATATTTAAACACATTTCACACCCAGTATATTCACTGAAAGGGGTTTATGAAGATTCTTACAGGTAGGGTGACCAGACGTCCCGATTTTATCGGGACTGTCCCGATATTTCCTTGTTTGTCCTGCGTCCTGACCAACGTTAGGTCGGGACACTGGACAAACAAGCAAATACTCCAGAGCCCAGAAGTGCTCGCGCCCCCCCCCC
>NW_020670028.1:0-3129 GCF_002925995.2 Terrapene triunguis | reverse complement strand
GGCAAGAGACTATAAAAGGCTGATGCCGCATCTCCATCTTGTCTTCATTCCTGCTTCATACCTCTGGAGGGACTTTGCTACAAACTGAAGCTCTATACAAAGGACTGAATGACCTATCCCAGCTGTGGATGTACTCCAGAGACTTGATTTGAACCTGCAGTTTATTCTATCTCTGCTACAAGCCTGAACCAAGAACTTTGCCATTAGTGTATGTAATTGATTTCATTTAACCAGTTCTAGCTCTCATCTCTATCTTTTTCCTTTCATGACTAAACCTTTAGATTTTGGATTCTAAAGGATTGGCAACAGCGTGATTTGTGGGTACGATCTGATTTGTATATTGACCTGGGTCTGGGGCTTGGTCCTTTGGGGTCCTTTGAGAGAACCTTTTGTCTTTTACTGGGGTATTGGTATTCATAACCATTCATCCCCATAACAAGTGGCACTGGCGGTGATACTGGAAAACTGCAGTGTCCAGGGCAATTGCTTGTGTGACTGGTGGTTGGCCAGTGGGGTAAAACTGATGTATTCTCTGTTTGGCCGGTGTGGTTTGCCTTAGAGGTGGAAAACCCCCAGCTTTGGGCTCTAACTGCCCTGCTTGAAGCAATTTGTCCTGAATTGGCACTCTCAGTTGGGTCCCGCCAGAACCAGCATCGTTACACCTCCCTATCCTACTCACGGCTCTGCCCCTACGTCTAATGATGGCTTTAGCCCTGTTCACCACAGCATCACACCGGGAGCTCATCTTGAGTGGCTTCTCCACTCTGGCCCCTAAATCCTTTTCAGAGTCACTGCTTTCCTGGATACACTTCCCCATTCTGTAGGTGTGTCCGGCATGCCTTGTTGCTAGGTATAGGACCTTGCATTTGGCACTCAGGCACTTCCCCTCCTCCAACCACTAGACCCCACCTCCCTCCCATAAGCCCCATAGCTCCCACTTCTCCTCCACTGGGTACATAAAACTACAAGTCCCAGAACGCTTTGCTTTCTCCGTCCCCCCTCCTGAAGGGGCAGCCAATGGTCCGGTGCCAGTTACTTACTGGCAAGCGCGCGGGCCAGTGGGGGCAAGCCCATGCCCGGCGCACGGTGGCGGCGCTGGGCTGGGAGCAGGTGCTGCGGCTCATGCTCTGCGCGCTGGGGCTGGCACTCTCCATGTACGCGCTGCATGTGGAGAGCTCGCGGGAGCAGGACCCCGGCTACCGGGCCATGTGCGACCTGAGCCCCTCCGTCAGCTGCTCCAAGGTCTTCACCTCCAGGTGCGCGGGGGGGACCGGCCCCATGGCATGACTCCCCATCACACCACTCGAACCCCGGCCTATGGCATAGATTCTAGGACTGGAAGGGACCTCAAGAGGTCATCGAGTCCAGTCCCCTGCCCTCATGGCAGGACCAAATACTGTCTAGACCGTCCCTGATAGACATTTATCTAACCTACTCTTAAATATCTCCAGAGATGGAGATTCCACAACCTCCCTAGGCAATTTATTCCAGTGTTCAACCACCCTGACAGTTAGGAACTTTTTCCTAATGTCCAACCTAAACCTCCCTTGCTGCAGTTTAAGCCCATTGCTTCTTGTTCTATCCTTAGAGGCTAAGGTGAACAAGTTTTCTCCCTCCTCCTTATGACACCCTTTTAGATACCTGAAAACTGCTATCATGTCCCCTCTCAGTCTTCTCTTTTCCAAACAAAACAAACCCAATTCTTTCAGCCTTCCTTCGTAAGTCATGTTCAAGACCTTTAATCATTCTTGTTGCTCTTCTCTGGACCCTTTCCAATTTCTCCACATCTTTCTTGAAATGCGGTGCCCAGAACTGGACACAATACTCCAGCTGAGGCCTAACCAGAGCAGAGTAGAGCGGAAGAATGACTTCTCGTGTCTTGCTCACAACACACCTGTTAATACATCCCAGAATCATGTTTGCTTTTTTTACAACAGCATCACACTGCTGACTCATATTTAGCTTGTGGTCCACTATAACCCCTAGATCCCTTTCTGCCGTACTCCTTCCTAGACAGTCTCTTCCCATTCTGTATGTGTGAAACTGATTTTTTCTTCCTAAGTGGAGCACTTTGCATTTGTCTTTGTTAAACTTCATCCTGTTTAACTCAGACCATTTCTCCAATTTGTCCAGATCATTTTGAATTATGACCCTGTCCTCCAAAGCAGTTGCAATCCCTCCCAGTTTGGTATCATCCGCAAACTTAATAAGCGTACTTTCTATGCCAATATCTAAGTCGTTAATGAAGATATTGAACAGAGCCGGTCCCAAAACAGACCCCTGCGGAACCCCACTCGTTATGCCTTTCCAGCAGGATTGGGAACCATTAATAACAACTCTCTGAGTACGGTTATCCAGCCAGTTATGCACCCACCTTATAGTAGCCCCATCTAAATTGTATTTGCCTAGTTTATCTATAAGAATATCATGCGAGACCGTATCAAATGCCTTACTAAAGTCTAGGTATACCACATCCACAGCTTCTCCCTTATCCACAAGACTCGTTATCCTATCGAAGAAAGCTATCAGATTGGTTTGACATGATTTGTTCTTTACAAATCCATGCTGGCTGTTCCCTATCACCTTACCACCTTCCAAGTGTTTGCAGATGATTTCCTTAATTACTTGCTCCATTATCTTCCCTGGCACAGAAGTTAAACTAACTGGTCTGTAGTTTCCTGGGTTGTTTTTATTTCCCTTTTTATAGATGGGCACTATATTTGCCCTTTTCCAGTCTTCTGGAATCTCTCCCGTCTCCCATGATTTTCCAAAGATAATAGCTAGAGGCTCAGATACCTCCTCTATTAGCTCCTTGAGTATTCTAGGATGCATTTCATCAGGCCCTGGTGACTTGCAGGCATCTAACTTTTCTAAGTGATTTTTAACTTGTTCTTTTTTTATTTCATCTGCTAAACCTACCCCCTTCCCATTAGCATTCACTATGTTAGGCATTCCTTCAGACTTCTCGGTGAAGACCGAAACAAAGAAGTCATTAAGCATCTCTGCCATTTCCAAGTTTCCTGTTACTGTTTCTCCCTCTTCACTAAGCAGTGGGCCTACCCTGTCTTTGGTCTTCCTCTTGCTTCTAATGTATTGATAAAAAGTCTTCTTGTTTCCCTTTATTCCCGT
>NW_020670027.1:0-2477 GCF_002925995.2 Terrapene triunguis | reverse complement strand
AGACCCCTTCCTTGCTTCCCTTCTCTACTGCCTTCCTGGGCCACTAGGGGGGCAAGGGGTGGTATCCTAGCCCCCCTGCCCCAAAAAAGGGTGGGACCCACCATACCAACATTGGCCATTTTGCCAGACTCTATTATGGTTTTAATTTTAAGTTTCTATGCGGCTTGCAGGCATTTCACTTTTGTGACTCTACCTTTTAATTTCTGTTTAACTAACTTCCTCATTTTTGTGTAGCTCCCCTTTCAGGGTTCCCTCCCCATTCTGAACTCTGGGGTACAGATGTGGGGACCTGCATGAAAGACCCCCTAAGCTTATATTCCACCAGCTTAGGTTAAAAACTTCCCCAAGGTACAAATTCCTTGCCCTGGAATGGTATCACTGCCACCACCAAGTGAGTTAGACAAAGATTCAGGAAAAGGACCACTTGGAGTTCCTGTTTCCCCAAATATCCCCCCAATCTCCTTCACTCCCTTTCCTGGGGAGGCTTGAGAATAATATACAACCAAATAGGTAACCAAGGTGAGCACAGACCAGACACTAAAAACCCAATCAGATTCTTAAAAACAGAACTTTATTCTAAAGAAAAAGGTAAAAGAAGCACCTCTGTAAAATCAGGATGGAAGGTAATTTTACAGGGTAATAAGATTTAAAACACAGCGGATTCCCCTCTAGGCAAAACTTTAAAGTTACCAAAAAAAAAGGAATAAACCTTCCTCTTAGCATAGGGAAAATTCACAAGTTAAAACAAAAGATAATCTAACATTTCCTTGCTATTACTTACTATTTCTGTAATATTAGCTGTATCATTTCAGTAGGAGCTGGATTACTTGCTTGGTCTCTCTCTTTGTCTACGAGAGAACCACCCACAGAGCACAAAGCAAAAACCTTCCCCCACAGATTTGAAAGTATCTTATCCCCTTATTGGTCCTTTTGGTCAGGTGCCAACCAGGTTATTCAAGCTTCTTAAGCCTTTACAGGTAAAGGAGGGATTTTATGCTACCTTTAGCTGTATGTTCATGACTTCCCCTTTCTGAAGCTAAAGGCTATGGTGGTGGTCTTCTTTGCTGTTTCCTCCCTTCCCTTTCCCTCTCCTGCATGTTTAAACTTAATTATATTGTGGCTGCTGTTACTGATCAGTTCATCTATATTCACCTCTTGGACTAGATCCCATGTTCCACTTAGGACTAAATTAAGAATTGCCTCTGCCCTTGTGGGTTCCAGGACTATCTGTTCCAAGAAGAAGTCATTTTATGGTGTCCAGAAACTTCATGTCTGCATCCTGTCCGGAGGTGACATGTACCCAGTCAAATCGGGGAATAGTTGAAAATCCCCATTATTAATGAGTTGTCTATTATTATAGCTTCTTTAATCTCTCTGAGCATTTTACAATCATCATGGTCAGGTGATCAGTAGTAGTATATCCCTACTGCTATATTCTTATTATTCAAACACGGAATTTCTATCCATAG
This sequence comes from Terrapene triunguis, assembly GCF_002925995.2. Classification (NCBI taxonomy): domain Eukaryota; kingdom Metazoa; phylum Chordata; order Testudines; family Emydidae; genus Terrapene; species Terrapene triunguis. The sequence goes on along the minus strand of NW_020670027.1, from coordinate 1,008 downwards.
AGATTCTGGGGTATAGTTTGATTCAGTTAAGATTTTTACTGTATTTGACTCTTTTCTTTCACTATAGTGCCATTCCCCAACCAGCGTGACCTACTCTGTCATTCCTATATATTCTGTACCCTGGTATTAGCATGTCTTATTGATTATCATTGTTCCACCAAGGTGGTGTCATAGCAGCAGTATCCCTTACACTACCTAAGCAATAAATGCAAACTTGAGACTAATATTTATCAATGTAAATTGACATCCGCAACTCATGTTAATGGATAATACTGTTAAGGACTTATGAATAAATGCATTTAAAAAAGCCCAACTAACTATGGAATGCAGAAATAGTCAAAAACAAGGTGTCAACTGATATTTAATTGTGGATAACTTATAATCACCTGTCTCCTAATGTGCTGCCAGAAATGTGGTTCATTTACCTGGTGTCTGATGCAAAAAAAAAATGTATTAAATTCTTAAAGATTTAAGTTACAATATGTTTTCACATCAATGTATATAGATTGAACCCCCAAATGCTCAAATTCAAGGTAATATGTTTAATCCCATTTTGGTCAAATCAGTTTCCTAATATCATATTTACTAATCTTTCTTCACTGGCATAGATAGGCTTATGAACAGTTTACAACCTAAATTTAGCACATCAATTAAAATTCTTCATCTTCCTTGAAACTGGAAGGATCACCCACTACATTTACCAGCAACATCCAGGAGGCTAGTTGATGAGATCAGGACATCCTAGACTTTACCCTTCCACTTTTCAGAGTAGTGTACATTGATTTAATCATGCAACATCCAACTAAGCCCATAGGGTTTCCATGCCTAAAAATGCATGAAAAGCATTTGAACATTTTTATGCCCTGTTATTTTCTTCCAGCAATGAACTAGATGTTGCAGTAAGTGAGGATTGCAGGGTATGAACAAATGTCTCATTGCTGAACACTAATTAAAACGCATCTGTCAAGGCTGGATCCCCACTTTGAACTTTAGGGTTCAAATGTAGGG
>NW_020670026.1:0-2226 GCF_002925995.2 Terrapene triunguis | reverse complement strand
CTTCCAAATCTTGGGTGAGGGAAGTGTGGATATCACTAGAAATAGACACAACAGACATAAGACTTCACATTAACAAACTGCTTTTCAAATATAGCACATAGAGCAGGTTCAGGCAAAATAAAAGATCTTGTTGGACTCTTGATTGACTTCAATGGGAAAACGAACATAATTAAAGCTACTCACATGTATAAGTGTTTGAAGGATCAGGATCTCACAGTGATTCAGCTGACTGTTTAAACTTTCAAAGTTGCATTTACATTAATACAAATAAAGGGAACAGGGCCATTTTGAAGATTTCAAAGTAGAGTGAACAGCGTTGTGGAAAACAGAAGGTCAAAGTTATGCCACATCCTAAAAGTGTTTTTTCTTTGCTGTCATCATCGTGATTTACCCTTTTTCCCATCAATGATTTTCCCATACAGCAATCCATGGGTGGGAAGGAGGTTTAATGATTCACACACATCAGACTCATGAGTGCCATGGCACACATGAATTATGAGATTCCGACAGCAGTTTCTCTCCCAGGAACCATTCTGACAGCAAAGAATGGCCTGTCAGAGCACTCTAGTGATGAAGGAAAATTCTCTTCCACAGTGGTTAGAATATAGTGGTTGTCAGGCTAGAGCTTGACTCATACATACAGAATTTCATACATGAGAGTTTAGGATATCAACAGCAGGAAAGAACAGGAACAGCAGGGGAGGAGTTGTCTGTGCATGGAATTGACCACGGATCATTTGTCTGGCTGGCCAAATGAAGGGAACAGCGCTTTATGCGAGGGGAAAGGGAGTCAAACTGCTTCAAAAGGGGACAAGTGCTGACTCTGACTCATCCCCTGGAATCCAGTTGGCAGAAGAGTTTAAAAGGGGCCGCCCATGTTGTAAATCCCCCTTTCACAAGTAGCGTGCTGAGGCAGCACCGACCCTCCCTCCCTTTAGGTGTTGAAATAGTCGGGGTGGATGGTAAGGTCCCAGCAATGGATTGTCTGCGGGACCTGGATGGAAAAAAAGAGGAAGCTCGTGGAAGCCTCCCAGGAAGTTATTGAATGAACATTAGGTTACCTGCACTGTACACTGGTGGGAAGTCCCAGACATCTAATAATAAAGTTGTGACCTGATTAAAACAATATCAAATGTCTCCTGTCCTTCTTTCAGTATAGCCAGACAAACAGATGGCATTATTGCCTCTTGCCCCCTTTGAGGGTTGAGCTCCTGAGAGCTCAGAAGGAAGAAACTGAGGACATAGAGGTATAAATCACACCTCTCTCTTCCTTCAAATGTGGGTGAATTATACCATTATATAAAGGATAAAATAAGCAAACACAATTTTGAATTATAGAGGCACAATTCCATGTTAAGGCTTTGGTAACAACAGCACAAGCCACTTGAACTTCACTGTTATTGTTTATGATGCCATTCAGAACCTTTGAAATTATAGCCTCAGAATTTATAGCTGCCTGGTTTTTATTCTGCATACACTGATTGTATATATTTAATTTTCTACCCGTTTGCATATTTATAAACTTTGGGCCAGATCCTCAGCTGGTGTAAATCAATGTAGCTCCTTTGAAGTCAATAGAGCTACACCAGCTTAGAATCAGCAGAGGATACAGGCCATAATACAGACTAGAGCTGTACTTGACTGCCCTGCACCTGGTAGATTCATTTACCCATGTACAGATTGGCTATAAAATTCTATCAGCTCAGAATAGTAACATTTTACTCCAATTTGGCACTCACTTTTCCAAAGTATAAACGACTACAGAAGTTGCAAGGCAGTGCAGAATCAGGCCAAGGATTGATGTGAAAAACTAATGCTCCATAGGTTGACATAGTGACTGACACTGAAATATCAAAACCACAGGGGAACTTTGCTGACTTAAACACCACAGCTGCTAGCACAAAAAACTCAGGGAATACTGGTCAGTGCGAGTAAGTGGTGTGTGGGGGGAATAGTTTCATGCCATTTGTCTGGCTATGCCGAAAGAAGGACAGGAGACATTTGATATGGGTTTAATCAGGCGACAATTTTATTATTAGATGTCTGGGACTACCTGGCAGATAAAAGTATACAGTGCAGATAACCTCATGTTTATTCCACAATTACCGGGGGTCTTTTACCAGCTCCCCCTCTTTTTCCATCCAGGTCCCTCCAGCAAATCCATTGCCGGGCAGGGCCGGTGCTTCCATTTAGGCAACCTAAGCGGTCGCCTTGGGCACCAGGATT
>NW_020670025.1:0-6523 GCF_002925995.2 Terrapene triunguis | reverse complement strand
AAGATATTTTCTGTCTTATTATCTACACTTTCTACATGATTACCAACTTCTGTTCGCTTTTTTGATTGCCACTGCACATTGAGCAGATATTTTAACCCTATTAACTCACATTTGATTGTAGCAACCATCTATATCCTTATTTCTTTGGGATTTTCCTCTACTCTTCGCTCACCCTCTTTGTACTAAGGGGCAGGAGGCATCTGTATATATATAAAAAAGTCATTAAAGGCTATCAGCCCTAACAAGATCTTGCCCAGACAGAAGAAGGGATGAAAACCTGTTTACTACAGCTTCTCTGCAGAGGGGTGGGCGTGGAAGGAATGGAACCTCACCAGAAAGTGAACAGAGAGAGGAGGTGTTGGTCCAGCCCTTTAAAACCACAGAGACTGGATGAGCCAGAGGAAGCTGGGGTAGGAAAGAGACACAAGGGCCGGAGAGAGGACTCTGCTAGCAGGGTAATGGCTGCAGCAGAGAGTCCAACTGGAGGAGAAATCAGGGGTTCCGGGAGTTGGCCCTTGGACACCCCAGAGGGCTCTGACCATATCCCACTGTATGCTCCAGGGTGATGTTGAAACAAAAAATTCATTGCTTGACAGCTCTAGTAATAAACAGTGAGGTGACAAAATTTGCAGATGATACAAAACTATTCAAGACAGTTCAGTCCCAGGCAGACTGCTGGGCAACAAAACGGCAGATAAAATTCAGTGTTGATAAATGCAAAGTAATGCACATTAGAAAACATATTCCCAGCTATACAAAGAAAATGATGGGGTCTAAATTAGCTCACACCACTCAAGAAAGACCTTGAAATCATTGTGGATAGTTCTCCAAAAATATCCACACAATCTGCAGTGGCAGTCAAAAAAGCTAACAGAATATTGGGAATCACTGGGAAAGGAAGAGATAATAAGAGGGATAATATATTGCCTCTATCTATACCTATAGTATGCGTATATATTGAATACTGCATGCAGATCTGGTTGCCCCATCTCAAAAAAGATATACTGGAATTGGAAAAGGTACAGAGAAGGGCAAGAGAAATGATTAGGGGCATCAAACAATTTCTTTATGAGTTGAGATGAAAAAGACGGGGAGTTGTCAGCTTGGCAAAGAGATGACTAAGGGGGGAGTATGAGAGAGTTCTATAAAATCATGAAAGGTGTAAAAAAAGAATAAGGAAATGTTATTTACTCCTCATAACACAAGAACTAGGTGTCACCCAATGAAATTAATAGGTAGCAGGTTTAAAACATATGAAAGGATGTATTTTTTTCACACAACTCACAGTCAGTCTCTGGAACTCTTTGCCACAGGATGTTGTGAAGGCCAAGACTATAACGGGGTTCCAAAAAGAACTAGACATATTCATGGAGGATTGGTCCATTAATGGATAGTAGCCAGGATGTGCATAGGTGTTGTCCCTAGCCTCTGTTTGCAAGAAGCTGGGAATGGGCACTGGCGGATGGATCACTTGATCATTACCTGTTCTGTTCATTCCCTCTGTGTCACCTGGAATTGGCCACTGTCAGAAGACAAAATACTGGGCTAGACAGATCTTTGGTATGACCCAGTATGACCGTTTTCATGGTCACTGAGGTAGAACATAGTGTGCAGGTGTTTTCTGTGTTCACCTGGATGTGGGTGTCTCTTTTGCTCTCTAAAGTAAAAGAATAGTTTTATAATCTTGTGCCTGGGGTTCCAGGGCGGCCCACAATGAGATTGATGAACTAGGGTAAACTGGAAAGAATAGAGCTGACCCAAATGGGTGATTATTTCCTAAGCGAGCAACAGAACAACTTTCACAATCATTTACTGATTACACAGAAAACAAAATACAGTTCACTTACAGCCAACCAGCATTTGGTATCCACCAAGATAGAAAAGTCAAGTATGATGATGATTATATCAAGCGGAGTGCCCTGGGTTCAGTGCTGGGGTTTGTTTTGTTCAACATCTTCATTAATGATCTTGATGATAGGATGGATTTCACCCTCAGAAAGTAGTGGATGACACTAATCTGGGAGGAGAGGTAGATACCCTTGGGGGTAGGGATAGGGTCCAGAATGACCTAGGCAAATTGGACAAAAGAAATTTGATGATGTTCAACAAGAACAATGCAGAGTCCTGCATGCATTGCTACAGGCTGCAGACCAACTGGCTAAGTGGCAGTTCTGCAGAAAATAACCCAGGGATTACAGTGGATGAGAAGCTCCACATAAATCAAGAGTGTGCCCTTGTTGCCAAGAAGGCTAATGGCATATTGAGCTGCATTAGTAGAAGTATTTTCAACAGATCGAGGGAAATGATTATCCTCCTCTATTTGGAACTGGTGAGGCCACATCTGAAGTATTATGTCCAGTTTTGTGCCCCCCCTCCACTACAGGAAGGATGTGGACAAATTGGAGAGAGTCCAGTGGAGGACAATAAAAATGGTTATGGGGCTGGGGTACATGACTTACGAGGAGAGGCTGAGGGAACTGGGCTTCTTTGGTCTGTAAAAGAGAAGAGTAAGGGGGATTTCATAACAGCCTTCAACTAGCTGAAGGGGGTTTCCAAAGAGGTTAGAGCTAGGCTGTTATCAATGGTGGCAGAGGACAGAACAAAAAGCAATAATCTCAAGTTGCTATGGGAGAGGTCTAGGTTGGGTATTAGGAAAAACTATTTCACTAGGAGGGTGGTGAAGTACTGGAATGGGTTACATAGGGAAGTGGTGGAATCTCCATCATTGGAAGTTTTTAAGGACTGGCTTGACAAAGCCCTGGCTGGGATGATTTAGGTAGAGTTGGTCCTGCTTTGAGCACTGGTTGGACAAGATGACCTCCTGAGGTCTCTTCAAACCCTAATCTTCTATAATGCTATACTTTTAAAATGTTCTACCAACCTCAAGGTATTGTCACATCACCTCCCAGATCAGATCAGTGAATATTTCAGATCATACCCAAATACACACTTATAGCCAATTCTTATTAACTGAATTAAGATTTATTAAAAAAAGAAAAGAAAAGAAAAGAGAGTACTGGTTAAACGATCATTATACAGATAGACATGAATAGAGTTCTTAATTCAGTTTCATAGTACAGATGGTGGGCTTCAGAGTTGCACAGAGTTCCTTCTAAATTTAGTCCATAGATTATTGTCCAATGTCAAAGTATCAGGGAGGTCGAGGGTGTAACTGGAGACCACAGTCTTGTGTCTCTAGCTTCCCCTGATGAAGTTTAAGCAGCTCTGAAGTAAAAAGCATCAGGTCCCAGAAGCCCTTTATACAGTTCCTGGGCAGCACAACAGTCCTTAGGTGAACAATACACTTTTGAAGTAACATTCTATTTCCTAAACATCACCAGTAATTATCTACCTGGATTAACATAACATAATTATCCATTAAGCAGTTTATAGACAGTTTGCCACAACTTTAAAGATACATATAGACAATGATATTATTACACCCAATTTTTATCCAATAATATTTGATCTTTGAATTAACAGAATACAGCCTTAGACATGAACCGTTTGGTTACATGTTTAAGCTCTATCTCACTATATGTAAGCAGACTACTAGAGTCACTCTCTTCTTCCAATTCTTTAACAATACAAGTGTACATTTCAAAGCTCTAGACTATCTAACATGGAATGGCCCCAATTACCATATGCATACTTTTCTAACGTGTTTCTATAAATTGAAATTAGGTGACAATGGAACAGATGCCTCGGGAGGTCATGGAAGCACCTTCACTGAAGGTTTTGCAATAAAAGCTGGATAGTCATCTGTCTGGGATGGTTTAGATGCAAAAAAATCCTTCATCCTGGTAGGGGGTCATACTAGATGATGATATAAAATCCTTGTGTAGACCAAGTCTTAATCACACTCTAGTTATGGAGCTCAATACAGGGGTAAATGGGTGAAATGTAATAGCGCGTGTTATACAGGATGTCAGACTGGATGATCTAATGGTTCCTTCTGACCTTCAACCCTATGAGTCTATTGATATAGAAAATAGATCAGGTCCAACCCCCTTTTCCATAGCTACAGATGAAGGTCAAACCATGCTTGCCAGCTACAGAGTGTTAGTAACTTGAATACAGGTGGACACAGTACAAACAGAAAAAATTGTTCAGTCTCATTCCAGTACTTAAAAGCTAAGATACTCTGCATAGGAGAAATACCCAAGATTAGCTTGATGAGCAGGCAGAGAGTTCAGCTATGGGAATCCAAGTGCCCTGAAGCTGGAGCACTCCTGGGAAGTCTGACTGAGCCTGAAACATTAAATTTCAGTTCCACCAGGGACAGACTGGGAGGAAATGAACAGAGAGGGCAAGAACAAATTCAATGCAAACACTAATCCAGTCTCCATCCTGTCTATAGGGCACCCCTTTTTCCATGGCACCTTTGGGGGGAAGACAAGGCCACTATCTGCAGGAATATTTAATTAGTGTTGCTTTTACTAAGGCTGTTCCCCTGAAGTAACCCCAGTGACTGTGATTTGTGGGCAGGTCTCTGAGTGGGAGCAGAAGTGTACACTTCCTGGGAGTGGGGAGCTCACGAACTCCACCAAGTTCAGAAAACCTCAGATTCACCAAGAGAGGATCGTGGAGACTCAGGCTCTGCTCATGCAGCCTTTCCGCCGCATCCCACAAAATGAACAGTCCCTGCCAGAGCGGGAGTCCATTTCCCTTTTGGCGTGAGGGACAGACCATGGTTATGGCAGGGAAGTCAGGATTCCTGGGTCTTGCCTGTCATCCTGCCACTCAATCTCTGTGTGACCTCGGCCAAGTCCTGTCTCCATGTGCCTCAGTTTACCTATCCGTATAACGGGGATATGTTCAAAGTGACTTTCCTTTGATAGATGTTTTCATGATTCTTTAATGAAAGGTGCTGCACAATATAATGGTAGTTACTGATGAGTATTACTGATTGGTGATACCAAAGCAATAGCCCTGTGTATCTGCAGAAAGCGTTTTGTCCCCCCACAGTCATCTCTCTCCAGATCTTTCTGTCTACTATCTATCTATCCCTCATGAGGATTTACAGGGTTCAGACCCTATGGAGGTCTAGGCATTATCACTAGTTTTCTTCCTAATCAACTATAATTTTTAAATATACACAAAACAGCCAATTTCCCTCTGACTCAGCACAGAACTCACGAGTACTCATCTCCCTTTCGGAAGGTCCCTTAATTACTGTTTACTCCTAAAGCTGGATAATTAGCACAGGAGTGGAGACAGGCTTGTCTCCAGCCTCTTACCATTCAGATGCTGCTTCTCCCCTAGAGGCCGAGCAAATCCCACTGGAATTGCATAGAACTATATTATAAATGGTGCAAACCCCTGTGTTGGCTCTCGGCGTGCGATGTTGCTACAGATGCTGGGGTGAGAGAGACGTGGGACATGGCTACCTGAGGGGGATTCCCAGGAATGACACTTCTGTTTCAGAATTCACAGGTACCCATCTCTTGCTGAGGAGGTCGCCTCTTGACAAACCGAGTGCAACGTGGGTGTGATGGGATAGAGAGTAAGTCTCTGGTCTTTTCTACTCTGTGCAGCCATTAAACATCCTAAGGTGCTTGCCATAGGTGGTATGTTTGCTCCAGCACCAGTGGCCAAAATGTCACTCTTCTCTATGCCCCCCTGCCCATCCTGGCTCATGGCCTGCGGCTCCAAAATTGTCTGCATTTCAGTGGCATGGTGGATCCTTCAGGCTGAAAGGTGTTAGTAAATTGTAGCGGGGTGGTTACCCAGTTCCTGCCCTGAAGGGCTTAAAACAGCCCTAGGGGCAGGTTGTGGCTGGGAGCTGCTAAGCTGGGCTGATTGGGAAGCAGCTGCAGCTGGGCCACACCCCAATCTGGCCTCAGCTGGCCCTATATAAAAAGGCTGTGAGCCAGAGGCCAAAGAGTCTCTCTCTGCCTTCATAGAGAGAAGGACCTGGCTGCAGGGAGCTAGACAGGGTACCTGAGTGGAGCAGGGCTGTGGACACGCTGGGGAGCTCCAGCCTGGAAAGCCCCAGGCTGTGGCCTAGCGGAAGGCCAAGGGGTATTGGGGGTTGCAGAGGGCAGCCCAGGACTAGGCCAAGGCAGCAGATCCAAACCCAACCTTGCCGATGATGAGTGGCCTATACTGCAGTCTGCCCCAGAGAGTGGGTGCTAGTTGGGGACTGGCAGTGGCCTTATCCTGAGGTGAGGTGGGGTTAGTGGGTGGAGGTTCCCCTGGGAGGGGAGAACCGCCGTGTGTGGGTATTGCCAGGGGGCAGCACCCAGGGCAAGGGGCACCGGGGTCCTGGGAGGGACACGGGGGCCAGTGCAGAGGACAAGGCGGATCACCGGCCTGCAGAGGGCGCTCCAGAGGCTGGTGAGCTAATTCCCTGGAAGACCAGCAGGAGGCGCCTCAGGGGTGAGTCTGCCCCTCTACACAAATGTACAGTACAAGGCCAAATTCTGAGACCGTGGCCCGTACTTAGTTCAGGTCCCAACGAGGCAAAACTACCATTGGAGTCAGAACTGAATAAAGACCTCAGGAGCCAGTTGTGTGTTAA
>NW_020670024.1:0-6295 GCF_002925995.2 Terrapene triunguis | reverse complement strand
AAGATATTTTCTGTCTTATTATCTACACTTTCTACATGATTACCAACATTCTGTTCACTTTTTTGATTGCCACTGCACATTGAGCAGATATTTTAACCCTATTAATTCACATTTGGTTGTAGCAACCATCTATATCCTTATTTCTTTGGGATTTTCCTCTACTCTTCGCTCACCCTCTTTGTACTAAGGGGCAGGAGGCATCTGTATATATATAAAAAAGTCATTAAAGGCTATCAGCCCTAACAAGATCTTGCCCAGACAGAAGAAGGGATGAAAACCTGTTTACTACAGCTTCTCTGCAGAGGGGTGGGCGTGGAAGGAATGGAACCTCACCAGAAAGTGAACAGAGAGCGGAGGTGTTGGTCCAGCCCTTTAAAACCACAGAGACTGGATGAGCCAGAGGAAGCTGGGGTAGGAAAGAGACACAAGGGCCGGAGAGAGGACTCTGTTAGCAGGGTAATGGCTGCAGCAGAGAGTCCAACTGGAGGAGAAATCAGGGGTTCCGGGAGTTGGCCCTTGGACACCCCAGAGGGCTCTGACCATATCCCAGTGTATGCTCCAGGGTGATGTTGAAAGAAAAAATTCATTGCTTGACAGCCCTAGTAGTAAACAGTGAGGTGACAAAATTTGCAGATGATACAAAACTATTCAAGTCAGTTCAGTCCCAGGCAGACTGCTGGGCAACAAAATGGCAGATAAAATTCAGTGTTGATAAATGCAAAGTAATGCATATTGGAAAACATATTCCCAGCTATACAAAGAAAATGATGGGGTCTAAATTAGCTCACACTACTCAAGAAAGACCTTGAAATCATTGTGGATAGTTCTCCAAAAACATCCACACAATCTGCAGTGGCAGTCAAAAAAGCAAACAGAATATTGGGAATCACTGAGAAAGGAAGAGATAATAAGAGGGATAATATATTGCCTCTATCTATACCTGTAGTATGCATATCTATTGAATACTGCATACAGATCTGGTTGCCCCATCTCAAAAAAGATATACTGGAATTGGAAAAGGTACAGAGAAGGGCAAGAGAAATGATTAGGGGCATCAAATAATTTCTTTATGAGTTGAGATGAAAAAAGACGGGGAGTTGTCAGCTTGGCAAAGAGATGACTAAGGGGGGAGTATGAGAGAGTTCTATAAAATCATGAAAGGTGTAAAAAAAGAATAAGGAAATGTTATTTACTCCTCATAACACAAGAACTAGGTGTCATCGAATGAAATTAATAGGTAGCAGGTTTAAAACATATGAAAGGATGTATTTTTTTTCACACAACTCACAGTCAATCTCTGGAACTCTTTGCCACAGGATGTTGTGAAGGCCAAGACTATAACGGGGTTCCAAAAAGAACTAGACATATTCATGGAGGATTGGTCCATTAATGGATAGTAGCCAGGATGTGCATAGGTGTTGTCCCTAGCCTCTGTTTGCAAGAAGCTGGGAATGGGCACTGGCGGATGGATGACTTGATCATTACCTGTTCTGTTCATTCCCTCTGTGTCACCTGGAATTGGCCACTGTCAGAAGACAAAATACTGGGCTAGACAGATCTTTGGTCTGACCCAGTATGACCGTTTTCATGGTCACTGAGGTAGGACATAGTGTGCAGGTGTTTTCTGTGTTCACCTGGATGTGGGTGTCTCTTTTGCTCTCTAAAGTAAAAGAATAGTTTTATAATCTTGTGCCTGGGGTTCCAGGGCGGCCCACAATGAGATTGATGAACTAGGGTAAACTGGAAAGAATAGAGCTGACCCAAATGGGTGATTATTTCCTAAGCGAGCAACAGAACAACTTTCACAATCATTTACTGATTACACAGAAAACAAAATAAAGTTCACTTACAGCCAACCAGCATTTGGTATCCACCAAGATAGAAAAGTCAAGTATGATGATGATTATATCAAGCGGAGTGCCCTGGGTTCAGTGCTGGGGTTTGTTTTGTTCAACATCTTCATTAATGATCTTGATGATAGGATGGATTTCACCCTCAGAAAGTAGTGGATGACACTAATCTGGGAGGAGAGGTAGATACCCTTGGGGGTAGGGATAGGGTCCAGAATGACCTAGGCAAATTGGACAAAAGAAATCTGATGATGTTCAACAAGGACAATGCAGAGTCCTGCATGCATTGCTACAGGCTGCAGAACAACTGGATAAGTGGCAGTTCTGCAGAAAACAACCCAAGGATTACAGTGGATGAGAAGCTGCACATAAATCAAGAGTGTGCCCTTGTTGCCAAGAAGGCTAACGGCATATTGAGCTGCATTAGTAGGAGTATTGTCAACAGATCGAGGGAAATGATTATCTCCCTCTATTTGGAACTGGTAAGGCCACATCTGGAGTATTATGTCCAGTTTGGTGGCCCCCCCACTACAGGAAGGATGTGGACAAATTGGAGACAGTCCAGTGGAGGACAATAAAAATGGTTACGGGGCTGGGGTACATGACTTACGAGGAGAGGCTGAGGGAACTGGGCTTCTTTGGTCTGTAAAAGAGAAGAGTAAGGGGGATTTCATAGCAGCCTTCAACTAGCTGAAGGGGGTTTCCAAAGAGGTTAGAGCTAGGCTGTTATCAATGGTGGCAGAGGACAGAACAAAAAGCAATAATCTCAAGTTGCAGTGGGAGAGGTCTAGGTTGGATATTAGGAAAAACTATTTCACTAGGAGGGTGGTGAAGTACTGGAGTGGGTTACATAGGGAAGTGGTGGAATCTCTATCGTTGGAAGTTTTTAAGGACTGGCTTGACAAACCCTAGCTGGGATGATTTAGGTAGAGTTGGTCCTGCTTTGAGCACTGGTTGGAAAAGATGACCTCCTGAGGTCTCTTCAAACCCTAATCTTCTATAATTCTATACTTTTAAAATGTTCTACCAACCTCAAGGTATTGTCACATCACCTCCCAGATCAGATCAGTGAATATTTCAGATCATACCCAAATACACACTTATAGCCAATTCTTATTAACTGAATTAAGATTTATTAAAAAAAGAAAAGAAAAGAGAGTACTGGTTAAACAATCATTATACATACAGACATGAATAGTGTTCTTAATTCAGTTTCATAGTAGAGATGGTGGGCTTCAGAGTTGCACAGAGTTCCTTCTAAATTTAGTCCATAGATTATTGTCCAATGTCAAAGTATTCAATATCAGGGAGGTCGAGGGTGTAACTGGAGACCACAGTCTTGTGTCTCTAGCTTCCCCTGATGAAGTTTAAGCAGATCTGAAGAAAAAAGGATCAGGTCCCAGAAGCCCTTTATACAATTCGTGGGCAGCACAACAGTCCTTAGGTGAACAATACACTTTTGAAGTAACATTCTATTTCCTAAACATCACCAGTAATTATCTACCTGGATTAACATAACACAATTATCCATTAAGCAGTTTATAGACAGTTTGCCACAACTTTAAAGAGACATATAGACAATGGTATTATTACACCAAATTTTTATCCAATAATATTTGATTTTTGAATTAACAGAATACAGCCTTAGACATGAACCGTTTGGTTACATGTTTAAGCTCTATCTCACATCCTGGCAGGGGGTCATACTAGATGATGATATAAAATCCTTGTGTAGACCAAGTCTTAATCACACTTTAGTTATGGAGCTCAATATAGGGGTAAATGGGTGAAATGTAATAGCGCGTGTTATACAGGATGTCAGACTGGATGATCTAATGGTTCCTTCTTACCTTCAACCCTATGAGTCTATGGATATAAAAAATAGATCAGGTCCAACCCCCTTTTCCATAGCTACAGATGAAGGTCAAACCATGCTTGCTAGCTACAGAGTGTTAGTAACTTGAATACAGGTGGACACAGTACAAACAGAAAAAATTGTCTCATTCAAGTACTTAAAAGCTAAGATACTCTGCATAGGAGAAATACTCCAGATTAGCCTGATGAGCAGGCAGAGAGTTCAGCTATGGGAATCCAAGCGCCCTGAAGCTGGGGCACTCCTGGGAAGTCTGACTGAGCCTGAAACATTAAATTTCAGTTCTACCAGGGACAGACTGGGAGGAAATGAACAGAGAGGGCAAGAACAAATTCAATGAAAACATTAATCCAGTCTCCATCCTGTCTATAGGGCACCCCTTTTTCCATGGCATCTTTGGGGGGAAGACAAGGCCACTATCCGCAGGAATATTTAATTAGTGTTGCTTTTACTAAGTCTGTTCCCCTGAAGTAACCCCAGTGACTGTGATTTGTGGGCAGGTCTCTGAGTGGGAGCAGAAGTGTACACCCGGAGTTCATCCTTCCTGGGAGTGGGGAGCTCACGAACTCCACCAAGTTCAGAAAGCCTCAGATTCACCATGAGAGGATCGTGCAGACTCAGGCTCTGCTCATGCAGCCTTTCGGCCGCATCCCACAAAATGAACAGTCCCTGCCAGAGCGGGAGTCCATTTCCCTTTTGGCGTGAGGGACAGACCATGGTTAAGGCAGGGAAGTCAGGATTCCTGGGTCTTGCCTGTCATCCTGCCACTCAATCTCTGTGTGACCTCGGCCAAGTCCTGTCTCCATGTGCCTCAGTTTACCTATCCGTATAATGGGGATATGTTCAAAATGACTTTCCTTTGATAGGTGTTTTCAAGATTCTTTAATGAAAGGTGCTGTACAATATAATGGTAGTTACTGATGAGAATTACTGATTGGTGATACCAAAGCAATAGCCCTGTGTATCTGCAGAAAGCATTTTGTCCCCCCACAGTCATCTCTCTCCAGATCTTTCTGTCTACTATCTATCTATCCCTCCTGAGCATTTACAGGGTTTCAGACCCTATGGAGGTCTAGGCATTATCCCTAGTTTTCTTCCTAATCAACTATAATTTTTAAATATACACAAAACAGCTAATTTCCCTCTGACTCAGCACAGAACTCAAGAGTTCTCATCTCCCTTTCGGAAGGTCCCTTAATTACTGTTTACTCCTAAAGCTGGATAATTAGCACAGGAGTGGAGACAAGCTTGTCTCCAGCCTCTTACCATTCAGATGCTGCTTCTCCCCTAGAGGCAGAGCAAATCCCACTGGAATTGCATAGAACTATATTATAAATGGTGCAAACCGCTGTGTTGGCTCTCGGCGTGCGATGTTGCTACAGATGCTGGGGTGAGAGAGACATGGGACATGGCTACCTGAGGGGGATTCCCAGGAATGACACTTCTGTTTCAGAATTCACAGGTACCCATCTCTTGCTGAGGAGGTCGCCTCTTGACAAACCGAGTGCAACGTGGGTGTGATGGGATAGAGAGTAAGTCTCTGGTCTTTTCTACTCTGTGCAGCCATTAAACATCCTAAGGTGCTTGCCATAGGTGGTATGTTTGCTCCAGCACCAGTGGCCAAAATGTCACTCTTCTCTATGCCCCCCTGCCCATCCTGGCTCATGGCCTGCGGCTCCAAAATTGTCTGCATTTCAGTGGCACGGTGGATCCTTCAGGCTGAAAGGTGTTAGTAAATTGTAGCGGGGTGGTTACCCAGTTCCTGCCCTGAAGGGCTTAAAACAGCCCTAGGGGGAGGTTGTGGCTGGGAGCTGCTAAGCTGGGCTGATTAGGAAGCAGCTGCAGCTGGGCCACACCCCAATCTGGCCTCAGCTGGCCCTATATAAAAAGGCTGTGAGCCAGAGGCCAAAGAGTCTCTCTCTCTGCCTTCAGAGAGAGAAGGACCTGGCTGCAGGGAGCTAGACAGGGTACCTGAGTGGAGCAGGGCTGTGGACACTCTGGGGAGCTCCAGCCTGGAAAGCCCCAGGCTGCGGCCTAGCGGAAGGCCAAGGGGTATTGGGGGTTGCAGAGGGCAGCCCAGGACTAGGCCAAGGCAGCAGGTCCAAACCCAACCTTGCCGATGATGAGTGGCCTATACTGCAGTCTGCCCCAGAGAGTGGGGGCTAGTTGGGGACTGGCAGTGGCCTTATCCTGAGGTGAGGTGGGGTTAGTGGGTGGAGGTTCCCCTGGGAGGGGAGAACCACCGTGTGTGGGTATTGCCAGGGGGCAGCACCCAGGGCAAGGGGCACCGGGGTCCTGGGAGGGACATGGGGGCCAGTGCAGAGGACAAGGCGGATCACCGGCCTGCAGAGGGCGCTCCAGAGGCTGGTGAGCTAATTCCCTGGAAGACCAGCAGGAGGCGCCTCAGGGGTGAGTCTGTCCCTCTACACAAATGTACAGTACAAGGCCGAATTCTGAAACCGTGGCCCGTACTTAGTTCAGGTCCCAACGAGGCAAAACTACCATTGGAGTCAGAACTGAATAACGACCTCAGGAGCCAGTTGTGTGTTAATGCACAGACACTGTCACCTCC
>NW_020670023.1:0-1177 GCF_002925995.2 Terrapene triunguis | reverse complement strand
AGGTGCCACAGGACCCTCTGTTTCTCTTAATATTGATAGTTATCAACACTATTAGTAGTAAATGAAGCAAATGAATCAAAAATGACTTTCTTGCAGCATTGATGAACTATGAAAAACAGAATCATCAAAGAATATGAAAGGGCTTTACATAAATTGACATTTCTGCTGTTAGCTCAAAGTGCTGACAGAGAAACTGCCACAGGGGAAAGGACAGAGACATGTCAAGTTGGCTAAGAACTGCACGGCAGTGAAGTCCATTGGAAGTGGCCTGCAGAAGTAAGTTGCTGATCAGAGCTAAACTAGCAGGTGTTCGTTGTATGTCCCAAGACATTTTACACAAACCTCTGTGGCCTAATATATCTTACACAATCTGGGATGGCACAAGATGTTTTGCAAGAATACCATGGAATTTTCCCAACACAAAAAGAAACTGCAAGAATTCCAACGTCCAGTTTGTGGTTGGATACTTCAAATCTTTCCCAGGTTCAGGGGTCACTTTCTGATTGGCCCACAGTGGCTATGCCAAGAAGAAAACAAGCCCCCAGAAACAGTATAAAAGAAGCTGTTTGGGTCAAATCACCTATCCCTGATGCTTATATATCTGGATGAGAGAGACGGTGAGCGGGACTGTCATCACCTGGCTACTGAGAGTGTTCCCAGTCCGGTAAATACTAAAGTCATTTCCCTTATAATCCCCCTATTAACTCTTCCTTTAAAGTTCTATCTAGGAAGATGGCTGTGAAATCCAGAAAGAGAAAAAGAACACAGTTGTCATAACCCCTTCACTGAATGAACTACCTGAATGAATTTTCTAGCTATCTCGAGAAACCACCCAGGGCCACTGTGATGCAGAGCTGGAGAACACGCCTTCATGACAGTTTTAATGGATAAGTAGCAAAATTCCATGCATTTTGTTTTCCCAAACAAAAACTTGATTATTTTAAAATTACCTGAGTTAAAAACAATTTGAGGATAATTCCACTTATCCGAATTCCCTGTATCCAGCAATCCTAGTTTTCCAAATGCCCAGTGTGTCTCTCACCCACCATAGTGCTGTGTTAGTTAATCGCCCACTGATGAACTAACCTTAGTTAGTGAGAGCTGCGATTTGGGAGGATTTCAAGAGTTATAGAGGAGGAAAAGGAGAAAAGGTGGGGAGGGTGATTAAAAGCAAACA
>NW_020670022.1:0-1337 GCF_002925995.2 Terrapene triunguis | reverse complement strand
GTCCAGTCCCATGTCCCTTTTATTACCTCCCTTTTCCTCAAAAGCACTTGAATTATCCTTATTCCAAATCTTCACAAATTCAGTGGAGTCTACTTTCAAAGGCCAGTCTTAGTATCTTCTGTGAGCAGTCTTTGCACTTGAATTTTATTTTAGTTTATTTGTTTATTTCTGAAATAATATTATTTTTCTTAGAAAAACCAGTGGAGAAGTTAGAGGTAATAACATTATTGTATTTGATTCAGTGATTCTAAAATTATCCTTACTTTATCTTATCACTTTATCAAAACCAACAAAAACAAATATTATCAGTGCAATCTATATTAAGAAATGTAAACGATTTGCTGATCTCTGTGTCCTTTGTCACTGCCAATGACTTGTCTTCTGGAGCTTTTCCACTGAACAACCTGGTAATTATAATATTTTGTCATCTGAAAAAGGCCCCACAAGTGCAATTTACTTGAATTTAATAGAAAGAATGTTCTAATCTATATTCTTTGTTCACATTAATGGGTTGTTTTCCATCTCAGAATTCATAGTAGAACAGTTACCACCTCCCCACATAGGCATTTTTAAAACACCCATCTTGATAATATTATAGCAGTCACATCAGTTTTTCAGACTGTAGCTTTGAAACTTGAGCATGATCTTTAGCTTTCTTGCTACCCCAACAGCTAAAGCATTTAAATACTTTCAAGGTAGGATTTCTGTCTTGAGGCATCACCTTAGTAGCATTCACACAATTTAGAGGACGTCTCAGAAACTTTTTTTTCAAATGAATCTGTCATTGATCCTATATTGAAACAGATTTTACATTCATTCCTGTACAACATCAATATTTATTGTTAGTTCATGCAGAAATGTTTGCTTATGCTTTGAGCTAATAATGAAAAAATCACCTGTTGACTCCTGAACTCAAACAAATGTTTCAGGGTCAGAGGACATGTTTTATGTCACAGTAGCAGACTGAAGAACTTTTGGAGTAAGTAGATTTAAAAGAGGTTGTGTGTGTGTGTGTGGTCTCCAAAGAAAGCTACTAATCCATGTGGTTGTGGAGCTGGGCGAGAAATAACCAGGTCTGTAAATGTAGTCTATATATAAGGTGGAAGTAAGTTCGTATATTTTTGTTCAATTTTTAGAAGTGAAGCTTTTGCCATAATGTCTCAGTTGTTGCAAGTCACCTCCCATCTTGAGTGAATAATTAAGGTTGTGCTTTATTATACTGACTGCTGATATGGTTTTTAGTTGTGTTTTTGTGTTTGTTTAAAAATTTATTCTGTATTTTGATTACTGTAATAAACTAGTTTCTGATTGGCTGAAGTACTTCGGAATAACTTTGC
>NW_020670021.1:0-4287 GCF_002925995.2 Terrapene triunguis | reverse complement strand
GATGAAATAAGGGATGCTTTTAAAAACAGCACAAACAAGTGAGCAAACGATAGAAGAAAATCAAAGCTCAGGAAAAATGAGACATATTGGAGGGGGTTGGGGGGTTAGTGGTTAGAATGAAGCTGGGAGTCAGGACGTGTGGCTCTGCCACTGGCTAGATTCTTCACTGCTCTGTGCCTCCGTTTCCCCACCTGTGAAGGGGGGATATTGACTCATGAAGGAGATTTGTGAAGTCAGTTAAATAAGTTGTAAATTGCTATGAGATCCTCAGCTGAAAGGCACAGCAGAGCTGCAAAGAGGCACCATGGCCTAGTGGAGAAGGCCTGCTCCTTGGACTCAGGAGATCTGGTGTGCCACTGACCGGCAGTGAGACCTTGGGTGGATCACTTCCCATCTCCGTTTCCACGTCATGTTGGACTTTAAGCTCTGTGGGGCAGAGGCCGTCTCTCACTCTACATTTACACAGTGCCTTGTGCAATAAAACTAATCTGGGTTGAGGTCTGTAAATGCTACACTAAAATGGAGATAATGGCACCAACCTCCTCTGTAAAGTGCTTTGAGATCTGCTGATGAAGAGCACTATAGAAGCACTTTATTATTATTATTATTATTATTAATACAAATAATTTATTAATGCAGGGCAGCATGTAATCCATGAGCAATCAAATGTGCTAGGCGGGTATTGGCACTCCTTTTTACTTGGCAGATTGCAGGAAACTCATCCTTTTCGTTACGTTGCCTTTACTTTTATGCCCCTGATTTTTTAACGCTTCGGAAGGTCATCTGGCTAAGCACATTATACCAGTGCTATCCAGGCAGCTCCAGGTTGCAGTCTTACCCATAGGCAGGCCTAGGGTAGTCCATACCCTAGAGCAGTCCAAATTACATTGGGAGCCATTTGGGTCCTCTAACCAATCCAGACTGTCAAGGGGGCAAAGGGGGCTTCTCCTGCCCTGTGGTCTGTAACTATGTGTGCAGCGCCTCCTGGAGACAGGGTGCACAATGGCGTTCCACCTTGAAAAGCTAGCTCTGACAATATGAATTAGTGTAAACCAAGCACCAGGGCTGAAAGGAACGGGCAGCTGCAGCCGGAGGCGGGGGGAAGTTTCAGAATTCTCCCACTTTGAACAGCAAATGAGTCGACTGTGGGTTAGACTCTGATACCCTTACTCATGCTGTGGAGGGCTTTACTCAACAAATTGTCCTATTAAAGTCTCACTGCTACTCAGTGAGGATAAGGGTATCAGAATCTGGCCTTGCATTAAAGATGTGTGATTGCAAAGAATCGCCTTGTTAACCCTCCTTAAAACCCCTGTGCATAGCCATGTGATAGTGGTGGACAGGACTTGGTTACGT
The DNA here is from genome assembly GCF_002925995.2 of Terrapene triunguis. Taxonomy (NCBI): domain Eukaryota; kingdom Metazoa; phylum Chordata; order Testudines; family Emydidae; genus Terrapene; species Terrapene triunguis. The sequence goes on along the minus strand of NW_020670021.1, from coordinate 2,931 downwards.
TAAGAGAGGGGAGCAGCAAAAAATGTTTTCACAGACCCTTCTGAAAGGGTTAGGACAGCTCTGTTTAAACCCGTGTCAGTGAGAAGAGACTTGGGCCATTATATCTTAATACCTGTGTCTATGGTATAGGGAAATGTTGTCCAATGAATCTTGTTTTACATGACCAGTTTCAAGCTGTCTGGAGGGGCTCAGGAATGTGAGTACAAACGTCAGGGCAGAACTGCCAAGAAGCGCGGCACACTGCCTCAAACTGGTTGTGAGTTCTGAACTAAGATTTCACCAACCAAGTGTCAAGACTCTGGGCTAGATGAACCTTTGGTCTGATCCAGCATGGTCGTTTTTATGTTTTCTTGTCATTTTGTGGGACAGCAGCCTCAGCATGTGAGGTTCTGACCCCCATCTACCGCAGTTTTCCCATGAGCAAAAGTCTACATCCTCTCACCCAGTCCCATAGCCTTATAAAAGCAAAGCAATGGGTTTTTTTTATGCTACCTCACTTTCCCGGTACTCTCTCACCAGTCCTTCAGACTATATTCTTTCACCTTGAGGCATCTCAGTTCTTCATAAAGCGTCTATGTAATTTTCCCTGCATTGCCACAGCAGATGCTCAACTCTTTCATGGCCTTCAAATGTGTCGCACAACCTGTCTTTGTACTTGTTTAGTAAATATAAATTCCCATTCAGGTCAGAGTGACCTGTTAGCACTCTAAATACAGTTACTTCACGTCTATCATAGCTATAAAGTGTGCCATTAGCCTCAAGTTTAGGACAAATTTCATACAACCTTCATCTTTTTTTCTCTTTGGTCCACAGTTTTTGCCATTCCTTCTTAAGTTCTCTCTTTACCAAACTTTTGAAGTCCTCTTTACTCAGAGGGATCTTTATATCAGCCTCATTTTTTTACGCTTTATCTGCCATTTCATTGCCCGGTATCCTGATGTGCCACCATCCACTCTATTACTATGTGTATATCTAATTGTACTAGCTCCATAGCTGAAACAATATTTCATTGATGAAGTCATTCCTGCTTTTCGAGGCTCTCTTTCTAATTGATAAAGAGTCAGGATACCAGTCACGGTTGGTCATACATCCCTTATCCAGGTCAGTGCCAAAAGTGGGCTCATCAGTTTGGCCATCACAATGACCACAAAATTGGATAGTCTAATAGATCTCTTAATTCCAAATTCAGGGATACAAAGGCCGTTCCCCTCCCACTCTGCCTGTGATGTCATCTCTAGAGCGGTCAGTATAGATTTGGCAATGCTGACTCCATTTCCCATGTATAAGCTCATAAATCTTGGTTTTCTTATTTGATGGTCTTGCTCTTTGTTTTATTGTATAATTCCAAATCCACAACTGGAGAGACAACTGTCCAGCTATAGTTTGATTTCCCATGACTAAAGATTTTAAATTTCTTTCAGACCCTCCTTTTCACCCATAAGAACAGTCATACTGGGTCAGACCAATGATCCATCTAACCAGTATCCTGTCTTCCGCAAGTGGCACGCCAGGTGCTTCAGAGGGAATGAACAGAACAGCAATCTTCACGTGATCCATCCCCTGTCACCCATTTCCAGCTTCTGGCAAACAGAGGCCAGAGACACTTCAGAGCATGGTTTTGCATCACTGCCCATCTTGGCCAATAGCCATTGATGGACCTATCCTCCATTAACATATCTAGTTCTTTTTTAACCTAGTTATACTTTTGGCCTTTACAACATCCCATGGCAATGAGTTCCATGCTGACTGTGTGTTGTGTGAAGAAATACTTCCTTATGTTTCTTTTAAACCTGCTGCCTATTAATTTCATTGGGTGACCCCTGGTTCTTGTGTTATGTGAAGGAGTAAATAATGCTTCCTTACTCATTTATCCACACCAGTCATGATTTTATAGACCTCTATCATATCCCCTCTTAGCTGACTTTTTTCCAAGCTGAAAAGTCCCAGTCTTTTTAATTTGTCCTCATATGAAGGCTGTCCCATACCCTTAATCATTTATGTTGCCCTTCCCTTGATCTTTTCCAATTCTAATATAGATCTTTTTTGAGATAGGGTGACCCAAACTGCACACAGTATTCAAGGTGTGGATGCACCATGGATTTATATACTTGGCTTGTGATATTTTCTGTCTTATTATCTATCCCTTTCCTAATGGTTCTTAACATCATTCGCTTTTTGGGCTGCTGCTGCACACTGAATGGATGTTTTCAGAGAATTATCCACAATGGCTCCAAGATCTATTTCCTGAGTGATAACAGCTAAGTTAGACCCCATCATTTTGTATGTATAGTTGGGATTATGTTTTCCAATGTGCATTACTTGGCATTTATTAACATTGCATTTCATCTGCCATTTTGTCACCCAGCCTTGTCAGATCCCTTTGAAATTCTTTGCAGTTAGCTTTGGACTTAACTATCTTGAGTAGTTTTATATTATCTGCAGGCTTTGCTACCTCACTGTTTACCCCTTTTTCCACATCATTTATGAATATGTTGAACCACACTAGTCCCAGTACAGACCCGTGTGGGGCTCAGCTATTTATCTCTCTCCACTGTGAAAACTGACCATTTATTCCTTCCTCTTGTTTCCCATCTTTTAGCCAGTTACTGATCCATGAGAGGACCTTTCCTCTTATTCCATGGCTGCTTATTTTGCTTAAGAGGGACCTTGTCAAATGCTTTCTGAAAGTCCAAGTGCACTATATCACCCTTATCCACATGCTTGTTGACCCCCTCAAAGCATTCTAATAGATTGGTAACGCATGATTTCCCTTTACAAAAGCCATGTTGACACTTGCCCAATAAATGGTGTTCATTTTTGTGTCTGATAATTCTATTCTTTACTATAGTTTCAACCAATTTGCCTGGTACTGAAGTCAGGCTTGCTGGCCTATAATTGCCAGGATCACCTCTGGAGCCTTTTTTGAAAATT
>NW_020670020.1:0-3509 GCF_002925995.2 Terrapene triunguis | reverse complement strand
AATTTTCAAAAAAGGCTCCAGAGGTGATCCTGGCAATTATAGGCCAGAAAGCCTGACTTCAGTACCAGGCAAATTGGTTGAAACTATAGCAAAGAATAGAATTATCAGACACAAAAATGAACACCATTTATTGGGCAAGTGTCAACATGGCTTTTGTAAAGGGAAATCATGCGTTACCAATCTATTAGAATGCTTTGAGGGGGTCAACAAGCATGTGGATAAGGGTGATATAGTGCACTTGGACTTTCAGAAAGCATTTGACAAGGTCCCTCTTAAGCAAAATAAGCAGCCATGGAATAAGAGGAAAGGTCCTCTCATGGATCAGTAACTGGCTAAAAGATGGGAAACAAGAGGAAGGAATAAATGGTCAGTTTTCACAGTGGAGAGAGATAAATAGCTGAGCCCCTCACGGGTCTGTACTGGGACTAGTGTGGTTCAACATATTCATAAATGATGTGGAAAAAGGGGTAAACAGTGAGGTAGCAAAGCCTGCAGATAATATAAAACTACGCAAGATAGTTAAGTCCAAAGCTAACTGCAAAGAATTTCAAAGGGATCTGACAAGGCTGGGTGACAAAATGGCAGATGAAATACAATGTTAATAAATGCCAAGTAATGCACATTGGAAAACATAATCCCAACTATACATACAAAATGATGGGGTCTAACTTAGCTCTTATCACTCAGGAAATAGATCTTGGAGCCATTGTGGATAATTCTCTGAAAACATCCATTCAGTGTGCAGCAGCAGCCCAAAAAGCTAATGATGTTAAGAACCATTAGGAAAGGGATAGATAATAAGACAGAAAATATCACAAGCCAAGTATATAAATCCATGGTACATCCACACCTTGAATACTGTGTGCAGTTTGGGTCACCCTATCTCAAAAAAGATATATATTAGAATTGGAAAAGATCAAGGGAAGGGCAACATAAATGATTAAGGGTATGGGACAGCCTTCATATGAGGACAAATTAAAAAGACTGGGACTTTTCAGCTTGGAAAAAAGTCAACTAAGAGGGGATATGATAGAGGTCTATAAAATCATGAGTGGTGTGGATAAATGAGTAAGGAAGTATTATTTACTCCTTCACATAACACAAGAACCAGGGGTCACCCAATGAAATTAATAGGCAGCAGGTTTAAAAGAAACGTAAGGAAGTACTTCTTCACACAGCGCACAGTCAGCATGGAACTCATTGCCATGGGATGTTGTAAAGGCCAAAAGTATAACTAGGTTAAAAAAGAACTAGATATGTTAATGGAGGATAGGTCCATCAATGGCTATTGGCCAAGATGGGCAGTGATGCAAAACCATGCTCTGAAGTGTCTCTGGCCTCTGTTTGCCAGAAGCTGGAAATGGGTGACAGGGGATGGATCACGTGAAGATTGCTGTTCTGTTCATTCCCTCTGAAGCACCTGGCATGCCACTTGCGGAAGACAGGATACTGGTTAGATGGATCATTGGTCTGACCCAGTATGACTGTTCTTATGGGTGAAAAGGAGGGTCTGAAAGAAATTTAAAATCTTTAGTCATGGGAAATCAAACTATAGCTCTCCAGTTGTGGATTTGGAATTATACAATAAAACAAAGAGCAAGACCATCAAATATGAAAACCAAGATTTATGAGCTTATACATGGGAAATGGAGTCAGCATTGCCAAATCTATACTGACCGCTCTAGAGATGACATCACAGGCAGAGTGGGAGGGGAACGGCCTTTGTATCCCTGAATTTGGAATTAAGAGATCTATTAGACTATCCAATTTTGTGGTCATTGTGATGGCCAAACTGATGAGCCCACTTTTGGCACTGACCTGGATAAGGGATGTATGACCAACCGTGACTGGTATCCTGACTTTTTATCAATTAGAAAGAGAGCCTCGAAAAGCAGGAATGACTTCATCAATGAAATATTGGTCTCAGCTATGGAGCTAGTACAATTAGATATACACGTAGTAATAGAGTGGATGCTGGCACGTCAGGATACCGGGCAACGAAATGGCAGATAAAGCGTAAAAAAATGAGGCTGATATAAAGATCCCTCTGAGTAAAGAGGACTTCAAAAGTTTGGTAAAGAGAGAACTTAAGAAGGAATGGCAAAAACTGTGGACCAAAGAGAAAAAAAGATGAAGGTTGTATGAAATTTGTCCTAAACTTGAGGGTAATGGCACACTTTATAGCTATGATAGACGTGAAGTAACTGTATTTAGAGTGCTAACAGGTCACTCTGACCTGAATGGGAATTTATATTTACTAAACAAGTACAAAGACGGGTTGTGCGACACATTTGAAGGCCATGAAAGAGTTGAGCATCTGCTGTGGCAATGCAGGGAAAATTACATAGACGCTTTACGAAGAACTGAGATGCCTCAAGGTGAAAGAATATAGTCTGAAGGACTGGTGAGAGAGTACCGGGAAAGTGAGGTAGCATAAAAAAACCCCATTGCTTTGCTTTTATAAGGCCATGGGACTGGGTGAGAGGATGTAGACTTTTGCTCATGGGAAAACTGCGGTAGATGGGGGTCAGAACCTCACATGCTGAGGCTGCTGTCCCACAAAATGACAAGAAAACATAAAAACGACCATGCTGGATCAGACCAAAGGTTCATCTAGCCCAGAGTCTTGATACTTGGTTGGTGAAATCTTAGTTCAGAACTCACAACCAGTTTGGGGCAGTGTGCCGCGCTTCTTGGCAGTTCTGCCCTGACGTTTGTACTCACATTCCTGAGCCCCTCCAGACAGCCTGAAACTGGTCACGTAAAACAAGATTCATTGGACAACATTTCCCTATACCATAGACACAGGTATAAAGATGTAATGGCCCAAGTCTCTTCTCACTGACACGGGTTTAAACAGAGCTGTCCTAACCCTTTCAGAAGGGTCTGTGAAAACATTTTTTGCTGCTCCCCTCTCTTAACGTAACCAAGTCCTGTCCACCACTATCACATGGCTATGCACAGGGGTTTTAAGGAGGGTTAACAAGGCGATTCTTTGCAATCACACATCTTTAATGCAAGGCCAGATTCTGATACCTTTATCCTCACTGAGTAGCAGTGAGACTTTAATAGGACAATTTGTTGAGTAAAGCCCTCCACAGCATGAGTAAGGGTATCAGAATCTAACCCACAGTCGACTCATTTGCTGTTCAAAGTGGGAGAATTCTGAAACTTCCCCCCGCCTCAGGCTGCAGCTGCCTGTTCCTTTCAGCCCTGGTGCTTGGTTTACACTAATTCATATTGTCAGAGCTAGCTTTTCATAGATTCATAGATTCTAGGACTGGAAGGGACCTCGAGAGGTCATCGAGTCCAGTCCCCTGCCCGCATGGCAGGACCAAATATGTCTAGACCATCCCTGATAGACATTTATCTAACCTACTCTTAAATATCTCCAGAGATGGAGATTCCACAACCTCCCTAGGCAATTTATTCCAGTGTTTAACCACCCTGACAGTTAGGAACTTTTTCCTAATGTCCAACCTAGACCTCCCTTGCTGCAGTTTAAGCCC
>NW_020670019.1:0-1014 GCF_002925995.2 Terrapene triunguis | reverse complement strand
CTGGTCAGTTACCAGGAGACAGTATCGTACAACTGTTCACCGAACAAAGAGTTAATAGCACACACCCATTGCACACAGTATTTGGAATACTTTTGACATACTTTCTAAAGAAAAAACCATTAAGCAGTAAAGAGGGCAGAAATGTTGAAGCCCTCAGCCAGTCAGGAAACAGAAATATGCCCTATCAGATCTTTTCCCCAGAGCAACGCGGCTCTGAATTCCTGTGTTCACAATCGATTCAGAGAATAAAAACTTTGAAAATGCATTTGCTGATAAAATTTCCAGTAGCAAATAAACCTGAGGTGATTTGTGAACTAGTCACTGATATTCTGTGGGGTTTCATCTCGCTCAGCCCCTGGCAGGATCGGGCCCAGAGCACACAGCACCTCTAGAAATGGGACCCCTTGAGAAACCCTGAATCGGCGCATCGGGGTTTTAACACTTTGAGGTCGCTTTCAATGTGAGACTTCTCTGTTGCTTGAACAGCCCACCGAGGACCATGGGCAGCTGTAGGGGAGGGGTTCCCAAGCTACCTAGTTCTGCCTGCCCTCCAGCCCTGTCACTGAGTCATCCCGACAGCCCAGCTGAGTTCACTGCTGCTGCACAGAACATCTGCAAATGAAAACAGCTCGCAGCCTTTACCCTTCACTTTGCATTTTAAAGATAGTGAAACCTGCCAACGTACCCAATTCCTGCTAGAAGGGGAGCCGCTGACACCAGAGGTCTTCACGGTAAAGGACAAGGAGTCATCGGAGAGGCGGCATGGGCAGCAGGCAGTATCTGTTCAGACAGGGAGGCAGCTGCCTTTATGAAGCATGTTTGCACATTCCCTTGGGTGCCACTTGGCCATCAGGGAACCTCAGCTGCTTGGCTTTGTGTGCAACAGCTTTAACCCCATAACAGCCAATGGCAAACTGCAGGAGGCCAAATCACAGGGGATGTGCGGTGATGCTACATAACTGGACTGCAGCGCCAGCCATGCTGCAGGCTCTACTCCTGGAATATGGGCTTGTC
>NW_020670018.1:0-2083 GCF_002925995.2 Terrapene triunguis | reverse complement strand
ATGATATCACAAGTTAGGGTGTACAGGGCTGTTGCATTAGAGCAAGAGCCAATAATCATGGGATCAGAAAGAAGGTAAATGATAGCAATGCCTTCTTCCTACTATTTCCATAATTGTCTTCGTTTTTATCCTGACATCCATACCCTGGCAAATACAATACTACAAAGTGTCCTGAAATAACTTTTGAACTCCATACAATGCAGTTGTGGTTTTGTGCATTGCTGGGTGATGATATTTTGACATGATGTGAAGATATTGCATCATGTTGCTACTCTACATTGTAAGGTACCAATGTAACATTATGACATTGTCAACATAAAGGCCACAACATTATTAGACATGATTTAATCCAATCAGACAAACTCCTGTGGAAACCCCTACTAAAGGAAATGTTAGTTAAGGGTTATCACTCATAACAGTATCTCTAGGACCCTCAGGACTATCCCACGATTAATTGCCTGATAGATACTCATGGATCCTAAAATCACTAGTCAGCATTATGAAATGTCATTGCATCATAAGGTTGCATCATGATGCGATGACTTTCTGATGCACCATTGTAAAATTGTTGCCTCATGACATGTGTACCGGTATGTAAAATTATTGCGAGCTGATAACAAATCACAGAACTGGCACTCCTACATTGCACATCAAGGTAAAGTTATTGAAATTTGATATCTGAGTATGAGCAACTGTGAGGTATATATTTTAAAATCTAATTTTAAAGTAATAGAGGAAGAACCATAACAGTAAGTGTCCATTGACTATCTAATTGTATTATTGATCTGAAATGGGTGTGTATGGCATCTTACTATTTATTATTGGTTTTGTAATAGTACCTAGAGGCCCCAATCAAATTCAGGCCCCATTGTCCTACATGCTTTACAAACACAGCATGAAACATAGTCCCTGCCATAGGGAATTTATGATGTAATTTATTAATTAAAGACAAGAAGCTGTAGGTAAAACAAACAGTAAGAAGGTAAACATGCATCCATGTAAGCCAGTTTTGTATGTGGATTGAGATTGAATGAAGCCTATTTTTAATTATAAGATGCAGAGAATAGATGAATGAAATAAATATCAGACGTATAAAAAAAGACAAAGTCCCAGACTAGAGAATTTTATAATCTAGTATAAATAGGTAACAAGTAAATACTGTATCAACACAAGCAAGTGCATCAGTGGGCTGATAAAACAGGGAAAGGAGAAATCTCCTGTGGGAGAATTTTTTTCCCTTTGTGTACGGGGAACTCTTGGGTAGCGATCCGTTAGACCTGTCACAGGATCTCTTGAGAATAATCCTATTGTGCTCAGGTGTGGAAGTGTCAGTGCAGGGCACCAACACTGAGGCTAGTTACCATAGGCTAAGTGAGAAAGGTTCTGAACATGAGGTTGTTAAGCTCACAGGCTATTTCAGGGGTAGAGGCCTGTATGTACAAAGAAGTATGCAATCTACAGGGGAAAGAGGACCAAGCCTTCTAGCGTCTGCTATCCCATAGTGTACATTGTAATTTGGGTGACTGTGGGTTTCAGGCCTGTGAGGTGAACATTTAAGAATTCACTGTCTAGTAATTAATGGGCCCTGGACATAGCTGGCTTCGGGCACCTAGTACAGCAGAATCCAGAGAAGCCACCCTTTGTGGTGAACTGCTTGACTCCCTCACTGTCAGCAGCCTCCCTATTAGCTGAACTCTCAATTAGCCTGCCCGATTTCTTGTTGCCCTAGTGGGCGAGGTAATTGGGATTTCCCTGAAACGGGCTCTGGGGCCTTGATGGTGCTTGGACACCATGGTGATGGTTGCCCTGGCAACACACGAGCCAAACAACCCCTATCTCCTGACAGGGGCCCCCCAGGGCCTCCGACACTACTCTCCCCTAGCTTTAAGGAGGGGCCCACCGCCTCTTGGCTTCGGACCCTGCCCATTCTTGGATCCTGAAACGGCCCGTTTCCTCTCCCCCCTCACCTTAACTCCCGCCTCCACCCTTCTCCCATTGGTCACTTCTCCGGAGACCGTCTCCTAGGTGTGTATCTATTCGCTGAGCGAACTGACATGGTCGAGAAACAGCCAATAGAGCGCGA
>NW_020670017.1:0-5560 GCF_002925995.2 Terrapene triunguis | reverse complement strand
GAGAAGACCGGTCTTCTTATGGATCCACTTGCCCTGCCAACCCTCATACCCAATACCCCTTCCCAATTCCTTTCCCAAGCTTTCCAGGCCTATGCAAACAGACGGCAGTTTGAGAATCATAGTTAATATGACTGCGGTTTAACAATCTTCCCCATCCTCTACGAAGAGCATGACTTGTCCAAAAATAGATGGCACCCCAAGTATTCTGTGACTACCTATCTCTCTCTTGTGTCAGCTTCTTTACTGGGGGAATATCACCCAATTTGGCAGAGGATTTGGAAATGTCTCTGAGCTGCTTTACTTGTTCCTAGAAGAAGAATGTTCAAAAGCCCGTTTGTGAAGAATACCTGATTTTAATTAGAGAGGCAGAGGGGTCCCAGGGGTCGTACATTAGACTAGCGGTGGGATGGAGGGGATGAAAGACCTGGATTCTATGCCTGGTTCTGCCACTCACCTGGTATTTGACCTTGACCCTTCTGTTTCCCCTCCCGCCAGTTGTCTATTTGGACAGTAAACTCTCCAGAGCAGGGTTTGTCTCTATGTACAGCGCCTAACGCAATGAGGCCTCAGTCTCAGTCAGGGTTTTAGGTGCTTTCATAATAAAAAAAATCAGCCGATTGTCTATTTCTACCAAAACAACCCCCAAAAACTTATCGGGGATTCTTGCCTCTTTATCACTTCCTCAAGGCAAAGAGGGAAGGGAACGTGGTGAGTCATTTGTCACCAATGCAGTTCTATTATAACCCTACATTATGTGGTTAGTACCAACGGCGTGGCTGGGAGGAACAGAGTTAGGCAGGGCCCTGAAGGTGGTGACACAAGGTTTATAGACCTGATGCTGTGGAGAAGATGGGTAAAGGAGAGCGGGGAAAATAGAGGCCGCTCAGGGGCCAGAAAGATGATTTCAGTGGCTGATTTTTATATCATTGAAAGGAGAGCAAAGCTGAGGGAGGAAGGATGGTCCAGTGCTTAGGATGCTAGCCTGGAACTTAGGAGACCTGGGTTCACAGAATTCCTGGCTGACGGTGAGCAAATCACTTAGGGCTAGACTGACCAAAGGGACTTAGACACAGCATTGCAATGCCTCATGTTTAGGTGCCCTGAGAAAAGCTCCCCATGCACTGTCTGGGGGAGAGTTAGACACCTAAGCAAAGTCTTCTCAGAAGCCAGCACGCTGAGCGGGGAACCTCCTAAGCTCGCCCTTAGTGCAATGCTGAGGAAAGGGGCTGGGGGCCGGGCTCAGGATCCAGGCTCCTCAAAGCACCTAACTCCTTAGGTGCCTGACTAACAAGCCGGAGGGAAGTGCCCGTCTCCACTCGAGATTCTCTCCCGGGGTTAGGTGCTTAAGTCCCTTTGTGACTCTAGCCCTGTGTGTCTGAGTTCTTCATCTGTAAATTAGGGTTAATAGTGTTTCCTTACCTCACAGATAATTACGTTAGACTGTGAAGTTCTCAGACACTGTGGCAATAGGGACCTTATAAGAGCCAAAGCTAGGGATGGGTGTGAGTTTTAGCTGTCTGGACAGAAAGAATGGGATCTTGAAGATACAGTGGAAAAAATACTCATCCTCCTCTAGGTCTTTATTTATTGTGCCTACTCTGAGGTGCCTGAGCTGAAAGCTGCAATGAGGAATTAGGTCTATTAGTCCAATTTTCCCTCTGATGCCCCCATGCTTTCTCCTCGGCAGCTACTTCTGCTTGGAAGTTGCTCCCTCTAATCCTCTATAAAGCCACCACAAGTCTCTCCTCCAATCCCTCCTTCAAACTCACCTCTGACTTGATGGCCGCGCAACGCTTGATAACGGCTTGGACGTTGGTGACCTGGGATCGCTGCTTTTTGTATTAATCACAAGCATCTCGCTATCCCCGGTTGCTCCCCCCGGCAGTTGGCTGCACCTTCCTATTGTCTCTTACCAATCTTTGGGGGCAGGGACCAGATTTGTGTTTGGATGTGTTCACAGCGCCTAGAACAATGAGGCCTTGATCCCCGATGGGGGCCGGGAGCTGCTTCCGCAATACAAATAATAAGCAATCGTGATCAGAAAACATCAGGGGCGAAATGAGCCGCTAGGGCAGAGGAATTCGGAGGAATCCCATGCAGCTGCTGAGAATCCCCTAATGGGAATCCCCTGGCTGAAATCCTACTGGGAGCAGCAAGAGAGAATTAGACAAAGAAGAGGCTCAATGCAGTGAAATGTCATAGCAGTCAGGAAAGGCTAATTCTTTTGGCACAGTGTCCCCGCGAGTGGATGTAATTAGAGGCTTTTCCAGACAGTGCGAGATAAGTGCCGGTCCACCCTCTAGCTCTGGCCTCTTCCTCTTCCTTCAGCACCGTCCTGAGAGAGCATTTATTGAGAGCCGGCCAACTGGAAGGAAGCCTGGCAAGGCTGAAGGAGATAAATCTTCTCCCAAGGGAGTAAGGAGCTCTGCTGTCTGTAGGGCATTTCTCAGGTCGTACCAGGCACTTTCCCGTGAGAATCTCCAAGTGTATTAATTAATCTGGGCAGGTAAATACTGATCTCCACATTGCAGAGCTGGGGTAAGTGAGAACTGCATGGGGAGAGCTTACCTCAGACAGCGACTCATGGGGATGGCTTTGGAAAAAACCCAATAGTCCTGCTTTCTAGCTCAGACCTTCCAGAGCCAGCTCTAACCACCAGCCATCACTCCTCAGAGCTAGGAATCCATGAATCCTTCCCCTCTAGTGCGCAGCTCTAACCACTAAGCCATACACCTTCCCGGAGCCAGGACTAGAATGCAAGAGGTCTGGCCTCCTCATCCTCAACTCAGTGGCAGCACTTCCTACCCAATGTGTGACATTCCTACTACTTCATTCTCCAGGGCAGGTATCGTATCTCTTTGAGAAGCACACCTGTTTCTGCAGTGTGCCCGCAGTCATAGGGGGGCCAGGCTCAGTCATATGGGGGAGATGGTGAAGGAGGGAAACAGAAAAGAGCAAGGCAGGACTGATGAGGGGAGGCAAAGAGAGAAACCCTGTTGGGTCAGCGCTCCCCTGCCAGAGAAGAGGCACGCCCCTGCCCGAGATGCCTCCTCACCAGTACCACCCCTGCACGCTCTGTCAACGGTGCCGTTGGGGCCCAGCTGTCCCTAGTATGAATGTGGAATCCCTGGGGACGCTGGCACAGCGTGGCTTCAAGTCCTGCGCGATCGGCCATGCATTGGAATCAGCAGCACCCCAGTTTTTATTACTGCTGAAGGAAGACCTGATCTGATCCATCCCACTCCATGTGGGCCTGCTGCCCGGCAGCAGCGTGTGACCTGAGCAAGGGATGCAAGGTCAGACCCTCTCTCACTTCCATAGAACTTGTCCTGAGACAGTCGTTACACATTAATGTGGTGTACTGAAGACAGCATCTAGCCCACCTTTTACTCCCTTCCCCTCTGAGATGTGGCAAATGCAACTCGGTCACAGCTGGAAGTTTGAGCCCATAGACTGTAAGCAATTTGGGGCAGGGAATAATATCATTTAATTAATAATAAGTATAGGCCCAAACCAAAACCCAAGACCCAGATGCCTCCAAGCTTTAGGGAACTTTGGGTCTAGTTCCAAACTTTGTAGCCTGATTCAATTTTCACTGCAACAGATTCAGTAGCTCTGTTATTTGAAAGTGTCTCGTCTTTTCAGTTGGGCTTGGAGTTTATTTCTGTATTTACTTCTCATGTATTAATCTCTAGAATCTGGTAAACATTCTGAGCAAATGAGATCAAGGGCTGCCACTGCAGAGAGCTCATGAAAGTGTCCTGACATCTGCTACAACTAGAGCGAGGCAGGAAATGCATTACCCCTCCCATGAAAAGCTTTCAAGATTTCAAAACATTTTCCCATCATGAGTCAAGACAAAAAGTCAAGATCTTGAAAATGTTTGTGAATCAAAAATCTGGAAAAAAAAATCCCAAACCCTCAGCTAAGGTCAATTAAAAATGGTTTGTTTTGATTTCAATCATTTTAGGGTTTTTTTAATTATCTGCTAAAAACAACCTGAAATTTCAAAACCAAAAAACCAGAACTCTTTGTTTCAAAAAAGTCAAAATGAGACATTTCTCTTTCCGTGGGCTACTCTCTCTTTCCATGCATCACTCGTTCATGTCCTCAGCAATGCAACTCAACTGGCCTTCTACATATTTCAGATCCACAGTCAAGGATCCTGTTGGAAGGGATGCAAATCTGTAACAGGGCGACCGGACCTGTATATGCAGCATTGCCTTTCCCTCCTACTATTTATTAAGGTCCTGTAGCGGGATGGGTCACCCGCTCCAGCCCTGAAAGGGTTACAGCCAGAGCTGGAAGAGGGCTGGGGCTGAAAAAAAACCTAGGCTGATTGGGGAAGGCAGCCACAGTTGGGCCCACGCCCCAATCAGGCCACAGCTGGCCCTATAAGAGGCTGTAGGCCAGGCACTCAGGCAGGCTCTCTCTAGCTGTGGAGAGAGATGGGCCTGGCTGCTTAGGAGCTCACAGGGTACCTAGAGTGGAGCAGGGCTGGGGGAAGGCCAGAGGAGCTGGGGAGCTCCAGCCTGAGAAACCCCCAGGCTGCGGCCTTGCTGAAGGCCCAGAGCAGGTACTGGGGTTGCAGAGGGCAGCCCAGGGTTAGGCAAAGGCAGCAGGTCCAAACCCCCCCCCCCTTGCTGATGATGAGTGGTTGATAGTCTGCCCCAGGGAGCGGGGGCTAGATGGCGACTGGCAGTAGCCACTGAAGCGAGGTGGGGGTAGAGGGTTGGGGGTTCCCCTGGGACCCAGAGAGTGGGGGTACTGCCAGGGGGCAGCACCCAAGGTAAAGGGGCACTGGGGTCTGGGAGGGACACAGGGGCCAGTGGCAAGTGGGACATCAGCCAGCAGAGGGTGCTCTGGAGAGCTAATTCCCAGGACCACCAGCCTCGCTTCAGGTCCCGATCCTGAAAGGTACTGTGTAGCTCCCGAAATGTGCTGAGGACTCTCCTGTCCCCCTGACTTCAGATTAGGCTCTAATGATCTCTCCTCATGTGGAAGCTGGGAGATGTTTTTAGTACCTGCATTTACCATAGGTTCTGCAAAACTATTGAGCAGCAGTAGCAGCAGTGGGGGAAAAAGGCTACTTACAAAGATGTTTATAGGAGTGTGACAGAACACTGGGCAACAGTAGCTGTACCAGGACTTGGATCACCGAGTAAATCACCCCCAGAGTAAACCTGAGGGGCAAAGCTGTGCCGAATTGATAGATTGGGAAGGGCTGGAGAGAGCTACAGGGCTGATTAACCCATTAGCCCAGAAAGTAGAAAAGCACAGGAAGGAAGTGCTTAAGGGAGAGGAGAGAGATGGACAGTCTTTTTTTACAGCCAGATGTCTCAGGGGGAAGATACTTTCTGTCTCCCCCTCTCATTGGCTGAGCGCACAGAGGGGTGTAGGCTATTGTAAATACAGAGCTGCACAAGTTTGTCAGGGTGGTGGGAAGAGCGCTGCAAATAAATTACCCAACGTGTTTGACCAGAAGAAGGTCCCTGAGCAGTTTGGAGCTAGAGAAGAGCCAGGAATGGGATGCAGCGGGACACTCAGAAATAACAGAGCC
>NW_020670016.1:0-2466 GCF_002925995.2 Terrapene triunguis | reverse complement strand
TCCGTGGGGCAGAAGGGCCCATGCAGGGCAGCCTGGATGTCAGGAGATCCCCTGGGGTGCTGTGGGGAGCCCTGGGAAAGGGGAGCTGGGGCCGCGTGTTCCTGTCTCTCCATGGCCGTGGCCATTTGAGCGAGAGGTGTGAGAGTTTGTGGAGACCACTGGTCTGGCAGCTTGGCCGAAGGCCTGGGTGCGGGCCCAGAGCCAGGACAGCGCGGGCAGGGGGCACGGCTCATGCCCAACGCCCACAGGCTGTGTGCCCCAGACCTGCCTGGAGTTGCTGTCTGGGCGGAAGGTCAAAGGTGAAGCTGGGTGCCTTTCTGGGAGAGCAGTAAGGGGCCAGGAGGCATTACCTGTGCTGGCTCTTCCCGGGGTGCAGAGCGCCCCTTCTCTCCTGCCAGCCTGAGCACACCCAGCCTGGTGGGCTTCCTGGCTGCTTCAAATGCCCCAACTCCACCTGCCTGCAGCACCAACACCCACCCGTGTCTCGGGACCCATCTCCTTCCTACCGCCTGTGTCTGGGCACCTGTGATGCAGTGCCTGCCCCACACTGGGCTCTAAGGGGTTGATAGAGCCCTAGGGAGGCTACACAAGAGGCAGCCAATCAGAGAAGGGCTGAAGGGAGCAGCCAATCAGGGCCAGGCAGGCCCATATAAAAAAGGGAGGGCAGGGCAGAGGAGGGTAGTTTTCTGCTGGGAGCCCAGGGAGGGAGGACAGATGGACTGACTGTGTCTTGGGAGGGCTGAGAGATCTGCCAGCACCCTGGACAGAACAGTGCTACTAGCAGGGACCGGGGGAGCGAGAGACAGCTCCTGGCTGGCTGCTGGGTTTGCAGGCGGAGGCCCTGAGGCAAGGGCAAAGAAGATGCTGGGGCCACGAGGAAGTGGCCAGACAACTTGCTGTAGTAGCCACTAAGGGAAGTGTCTGAACAGCGGCCTGCATGTCCCCTGGATGGGGGGAGCACAGTGGGTGGCATGGCTGGAGGGCTGTGTTGCTGAAGAGGATGCTGCAGTCCTTAGAGAGACATGTGGGTCCTAGAGTAGGAGTGATGGCACCACCCGAAGAGGGCGCACTAACATGCAGAACTAATTCCTAGGACAGCCAGCAGGAGGCACTGCAGTGGTGAGTGAACCCCTGTTACAGCACCAAGAACTAAGATATGTTTTATGCAAGATGGGTCATGTGCGGTATCACTGGAACGGTTATCATCTACTGAACGTGTTTATCCAGTGCGTGTGCCTGTATCATTTATGTATCTGAGGTTAGGAATATTGACTATGTAACAACTACAACTGTGTGTATTTTGGGGCGTGTCCACCAGACAGTGGGCAGTCAGCACCAATGGGCCATTAAGAAGAAGAATAAGACTGGTAAGATACTAATCTCCCGCCTTTCTGAGACGCTCCTGCGGTTGCTGTTTTGATACTACAGGGTCAGGTGATCACATCACCTGGTACTAGACCCTCCTCCCCCATCTTGGGCTTCCAGTGTTTTTTCCAGGGAGTGGGGGTCAGACTGGGAAACAAAAGATTCCCGCCTTACGTAAATTCTATTTAAGGCTGGGGAGTAAATCAATCAGGACTCTTCTCCATTGCCTCCCGGTCCAAGAAGGAAGATTGCTAAAAACCCCTGAAGGGAAAGGAACTAAGCTGAGGGAAAGGCGAGGGCTGAGTCCAGGCAGAGACGGGGTCTAGCCTGTAAAGAGAAATAACTGGAACTCTGAGCTACAGAAACTCTGCGACCCGCCTAAAACAACTTTTAGGATGAGAAATTACATTTTGTAACTGGTTTCTTGAGTGTATTAAGCTTAGTTTGCATGTTTTGTTTTATTTGCTCAGTGATCTACTTTGGTTTGTTTGCTAGCCCTTATAATCACTTCAAATTTACCTTTTTGTAGTTAACAACCTTACATTTTATTTATTACAAAACCCAGTTTGTGCAATTCATATCTGGGGGAGGGGGAAGCTGTGCATATCTCCTCCCACACTGAGGGAGGGGGCGAATGTTTATGAGCTTGCGCTGTGCAGATCTTTCCATACAGCACAAGACATTATTATTTTGGGTTCATACCCCAAAAAGGAGTGCCCGTGAGTGCTGGCCATTCCCCTAGCTAACCCCTCCCATGGAGCGGATTTCAGTCTGTCTGCAGCTGGGTGTGGCCTTACCTGTGTGTGCTGGAGAAGGCTTGAGAGCCTGGCACCGCAAGAGCAGGGTGAGGAAACCCAGGCTTAGTGGGACCCCAGCACATCAGGTGGCGCCGCAGGAGGGGGTTCAACCTGTCTGTGACATTCTATACCTTGGGGAGCGTGCTGTAACCCCCATGTTCCTCATTTTCCTGTCATGGTGATCTTCCCTTACAAGGCATGTTTTATATGTATCCAGGGAAAGGTTCTGATCTGCTGAACGTCATTTCTCTCTCCAGAGATGTGTATCGTTCATGCATACGACGTTATGAGAATTGTGTTGTAT
>NW_020670015.1:0-4039 GCF_002925995.2 Terrapene triunguis | reverse complement strand
GCTCTGTCCACTCAGGAGCGCTCTCTGTAGGCCAGTGTCTCACTTGCAGCTGGCCCCGGTGTCCCTCCCAGACCCCGGTGTCCCTTCTCTCAGGGTTCTGCCCCCTGCAGTACCCCGCAGTCTCATTGGGTCTCCCCTCCCTGGGGAAACCCCAACCCCCTATCCCCACCTCGCCTCAGTCTTTGGCTACTACCAGTCACCATCTAGACCCAGCTCACTGGGGCAGACTGCAGTATCATTGCCACTCATCATCAGCCAGGGGGGTTTGGACCTGCTGCCTCTGCCTGCCCTTGGGCTGCCCCTCTGCAACCCGAGTACCTTCTCTGGCCTTTAGCAAGGCCTGCAACCTGGGGGTTTTCCAGGCTGGAGCTCCCCAGCTCCTCTGGCCTTTCCCCAGCCCTGCTCCATTATAGGTACCCTGCTATGCTCCCACACAGCCAGGCCTGTCTATCTGCACAGCTAGAGGGTGAGTGCCTGGCCCACAGCCTTTTATAGGGCCAGCTGTGACCTGATTGGGGCGTGGCCCCAGCTGAGGTTGTTTCCCCAATCAGCCTAGGTTTTTTTCTCTCAGCCCCAGCCCTCTCCCAGGGCTGGCTGTAACCCTTTCAGGGCTGGAGCGGGTGACCACCCTGCTACAAAGAGCCACAGGAGGCCAACGGGGCTGCACAAATTGCTTTTTAGCTATCTAAAATCCAAAAGGGATACATAGAGGAAATGGAAGGAGGGGCATATCACTAAGAATG
Source organism: Terrapene triunguis (assembly GCF_002925995.2). NCBI lineage: Eukaryota > Metazoa > Chordata > Testudines > Emydidae > Terrapene > Terrapene triunguis. The sequence goes on along the minus strand of NW_020670015.1, from coordinate 3,296 downwards.
TATACATGAGAACAGCACAAGCGTGTAGGGACAAAGTCAGGAAAGCCAAGGCAACAAGAAAGGGGTTCTACAAATATATCAGACAAAAAAGAAAGATAAGGGATGATGTGGGCCTACTGCTCAATGGAGAAGGTGAGCTGGTAATGGAAGATAAGAAGGCGGAGTTGCTCAATGCCTACTTTGCTTCAGTCTTCACAAAAAATAATGTGACCGGACAAGTGAAGTTATCATAGACAAAATAGGGGAAGAGATGTGGATTAGGATAAGTAAAGAACACGTCAGAGATCTTCTGACTAATTTGAATGAATTCAAGTCAGTGGGGCCTGATGCTATTCACCCCAGGATGCTGAAGGAATTAGCTGACAAAATCTCGGAGCCACCGACGATAATATTTGCAAACTCATGGATGACAGGAGAGTCCTGGAAGACTGGAGCAGGGCTAATGTAGTGCCCATCTCTAAAAAGGGGGGAAAGGAGGAGCCGGGGGAACTATAGACCAGTCAGCCTGACCTCGATACCTGGGAAGCTACAAGAGAAATGTATAAAACATTCAATTTGCAAATACCTCGAGGTGATCACTAACAGCCAGCATGGATTTAACAAAAAGAAATCATGCCAGACCACTTTGATTTCCTTCTTTGACAAGGTAGCTGGTTTGGTAGATGGGGGAATGCAGCAGACATAATATACCCAAACTTTAGCAAGGCTTTTGACACAGTCTCACATGACATTCTCATAAGTAAGCTGGAAAAATGTGGTCTCGGTAGAGCTACCATTAAATGGTTACATAAATGGTTAAACAACTGTGAACAAAGAGTAACTATTAAAGGAATGACATCATATTGGAAGGAGGTCTCAAGTGGGATTCCACAGGGATCTGTTATGGGTTCAGGATTATTTAACATCATTATTAATGACCTGGATGTAAGAATAGAGAGCACACTGATCAAATTTGAAGATGACACAAAACTGGGGGGGATTGCAAGCACTTTGGAGATAGAACTAAAATTCAAAGCGATTTGGATAAATTGGAGAACTGGGCTATAGACAACAAAATGAAATTCACCAAAGACACATGTCAGGTGCTACACTTAGGGAAGAAAAACCAAATGCACAAATAAAGAAGGAGGGATAACTGACTTGGCAGCAGCACTGCTGAGAAGGATCTCAGAGTTGTGGTGGATCACAGCCTCAACATGAGTCAACAATGTGATGCTGCTGCTGCTGCAAAAAAATGCAAGTTTGGGTTGCATTCACAGAGGCATAGCGTGCAAATCACAGGAGGTGACAGTACTGCTGTACTCAGCGCTGGTTAGGGCTCAACTGGAGTGATGAGTCCAATTTTGGTCACTGCTGTATAGAAAGGATGTAGAGAAACTGGAAAGGATCCAGAAGCGAGTGACAAAGATGATCAAAGGGATGGAATGCAAGCCCTATGAGCAAAGGCTGAAGGTACTGGATATGTTTAGTTTGGAAAAGAGGAGATTAAGGGGAGGACATGATAGCGGTCTTCAACTACTTGAAAGGCTGCCATAAAAAAGATGTAGACAAATTGTTCTCTTTTCACAGAAAGCAGGACAAGAGGTAATGGGTTCAAACTACAGCATAGCAGATTTAGGTTAAATCTCAGGAAAAACTTCTGAACTGTAAAATCAGTAGTACAATGGAACATACTGCCTATGGGGGGGGAGGGGGTCATGGAAGCTTCTTCACTGGAGGTTTTCAAAAAGATACTGAATAGCTATCTATCTTGGATGGCTTAGACACCAAAAATCCTGCATCTTGCCAGGGGTTTAGACTAGCTGACCCTTGCGATTTAAAAATGTGGGGTTCCTGATTTAATAAACATCAATTGGTTAATCAAATGAGGGGGTTTCTGACAACAGAGATTACAGGATTATTTGGTTCCTGTCCATTTCTCTAATGGAAGTACTTCCTTGGATGGAAATAGGCAAAGCCAAGCTCTGCCTCAGACACATGTGGAGGAGACCCATTGAAATGAACAGGGAACCCATGTGTCCAGCATCACCTGATAACTGGGGGCCAAAGAGAACAGGATCACACATTATTTCTGACATGACACTGAAACTCATTAGTGTGGACTGTCTGATACACAGGAAACCTACACTACAAATATGGGCTGGGATTTTCAAGGCACCTCAGGGAGTTAGGTGTTCAAGTCCCACTTAAATTCAAGGGGATTTGGGTGCTGAATTCCCTTAGCCTCTTTTGAAAATCCTCCCTGCCCCCTTCATCTTTTATCAGGTTAACTAATATTTTAAACCAGGAATTTTAAAAATAGGAGCCTAAAATTAAGCACCTAAATCCATATTTAAGCACTGGAATAAATGGCCTGATTTTCAAAAGTGCTGAGAACCTAGAAGTTCCCAGTGACCTCATTTAGACCTGTGGTCAACTCAGCACTCTTGAAAAGCAAACAGGTATTTAGTTCATACATATACACACACACACATATCCCTGAGCTGCATCCTGCGCAGACCTGCTGGAGCCCAGGTGCTAGGTCTTATCTTTGTGCACAATGCAGTGCAAGCTACAGCACTCTATAAATACTGAAGATGTTAATGTAAACCTTTCTGTAAATTCATTCCTAGAGCAGGTACCCGCTAAGTCAGGCTTTATGGTATTAACAAGTTGACAAAGTGGAAAATCAAAGTAGCTCAATAAAAAGGCCATTACTAATTGTGAGTTTACAGTTCATCAATTCTACACAGTAGAGGTGAAAAGATTACTCTGTGCACGACAGCACAGCAGGAGGATTATTGACCGGCTGACATAGGAGGAGAAAATTTCACTGTGAATGTGAATCAGAAAAAAAAGAATTATCAACAAGGCGACGGAAATTAGGACAGGGAAGTGTAATGAACTGGGAAATTATTTTTAGTTACACTACAAATGATCACCTTCTAGCACTTCAGTGAGAGTGGCAGGATCTACAATACCATTAGCATTGCCCATCAGGCTCTTGAGCTATTTGGTGACAAGGAGCTGGAGGAAGGATGGTCTTGTCATCAGAGCACTGGTCTAGGGCTCAGTGAAAACTAGGTTCTATTCCTGCACTGACACAGATTTCTAGACTCATTTTGGCCAAGTCATTCAGTCCCTTCCCTGTCTCCCCTTCGTGTTGTGTGGATAAATTCATTAATGATTTCAAGTATCAGCGGGTAGCCGTGTTAGTCCGTGACAGTCCCTCCTCAAAAGAATAAATGGACACAAATCGGACATCAGGAATGGTAACATACATAAGCCAGTAAGTGAACACTTCAATCTCCCTGGTC
>NW_020670014.1:0-1454 GCF_002925995.2 Terrapene triunguis | reverse complement strand
AACTGCACACAGTATTCCAGATGAGGTCTCACCAGTGCCTTGTATAATGGTACTAACACCTCCTTATCTCTACTGGAAATACCTCACCTGATGCATCCCAAGACCGCATTAGCTTTTTTCACGGCCATATCACACTGGCAGCTCATAGTCATCCTGTGATCAACCAATACTCCGAGGTCCTTCTCCTCTGTTACTTCCAACTGATGAGTCCCCAGCTTATAACAAAAATTTTTATTAAACCCTAAATGCATGACCTTGCACTTTTCACTATTAAATTTCATCCTATTTCTATTACTCCACTTTACAAGGTCATCCAGATCCTCCTGTATGATATCCCGGTCTAGTGTCACGCACTGTCTGTGCCTCGACAATTTGTTGGTATGGTTGTCCTCAGCAGAAGTCCGCAGAGGGATGGTGCCGGAGGTGCCCAGAGCCTAAAATATAATAAATCTAGTCGAGCTTGGCAACGAGGACAGCTACCTCACTGGGGACCTCATCTTCTAAGTGTCCCTGTGAGGGGAGATCACGGCTTGCTTCCTAGAAACTTTGGAAGACTGAGCACTTTCTTTAGCAGAGGTTTTGCCCAGGGAGCTATCTGCTGACATTGGTTTTGGTCCTGTATCAGTAGGCTGAGGAACTTTTCCATTAGGATCATTTTGAAGTGAAGGTCTCTGTCGCGTTGTGCCATGGCTTTCAGGTTACTGCAGTAGGCACATTTTTGAGGGATATGAGTCTCCTCAAAACATTGGACACACAGAGTGGCCATCGGAGACTGGCATTGCCTCACAGCAAGAGTCACATCGTTTAAAACATGGAGAATCTGGAATCATGACTGTTAAAAGTTCCCCAGTGGGGAAGGGGGAAAGAACAATAAAAATGGGGTTAAGGGGTTTTTTATTTTTGGAGAAAAGTATCTAACTAAGCTAACTAAGTAAAGAGACTTACTAAATTAAAACTAACTTATTTATTTCTAGAGTAAGTGAAGAGGCAGCACTGCCACTGAGCTCTGTCTGCAGCCAAGGATGGTTGAGAAGAAACTGAAAGGGTTGGGTCACATGAGCGCTAGATGAGATGCCAATGGCACCGTGTTAGGACTACTGCACATGCATGCCCTGACTGAGCACTGCTACTGAAAATCTCCAATCTATGATGCAGGGATGCACCGGAATCTGAAGTGGAGCACCCACAGGGACACTACTCAAAGAAGTAACCAGTTAGCCAGTTTTAATCCATGTAATATATGCCATCTTAAGTTTATATCATTCCATTTTTTTAATCAAAATGTTCTCCAGTACAAGCCAAATGTCTTAAAGAAGTCTGTTACATCAACACTATTACTTTATAAACCCAACGTGTAATCTTATGAAAAAAGGTATCAGGTTAGTATGACAAGATCTATTTTCCATAAACCCATGTTAATTGTCATTAATTATATTACCCTCCTCTAATTCTTT
>NW_020670013.1:0-1092 GCF_002925995.2 Terrapene triunguis | reverse complement strand
TTCTTTTGAGAATTAGGACTGAGAATTCAGATTCTGAGTGATCACTTCGTGAAGAGTGTTCACCCTGAGGTGATGTGGTGTTTTGGTCTTATATCATTTTCCTGTGAATTTATTTGAGAGCATAGTGATTGTCTGATTTCAATCAAACAGTTGTTATTGGGGTATTTAGTGCACTGGATGAGGTACACCACATGTTGTGATAGGCATGGACCCATGAATCTTGAAAGGTGTGTTGGAGTCTTGATCATTGTAACAGTGGGAACATGTCTACAGGTTTTGCATCTGTTGTTCTGGAAGGGTCTGGTGGTGCTTTGAGTTGGTATATCCTGGTCTGCAGGTAGCTTGCTTCTAATGATGAGCTTGGAGAGGCTGGGGTTGTTTGAAGGCCAGAAGAGGGGAGTTCAGGAAAGAAGTCCTTGTCAATTTCAACAAAACTTTGTTTCTATAAATGATTTGATCGGAGCTTTTTGTAATGGAACATTTCAATTTTCCATTTCAAAATGACTTTCAATTTTTAAAATGTAATATAATACACATCTTTAAAAAGTCAATATCAGAATTGAATGTTTTGATTTTATCAAAATGAAATGTTTTGATTTACCCAAAACCTTTTTTCCCCAGAATTTTATTTTGTGGGAAATTTCAAATGTTTTGGTTTTCGTTCCATTTCAGAGTAGAAAAAAAATTGAAATTGCAGAGTTTCCTGCAAAATGAAAAATCCATTTCCCCCCAAGCTCTAGAGATGAGTGTCCCTTCTGCAACTAGCTTAATGATTTGTTGTAGGTGAAGTAATAGCAACTCATACTTTTAGCACTGGAGATCCAGAGTTCAATCTCTGGTGAAAACTCTTGATGGCGTTCATTAGATATGTATCTATCTTAATATGTTTTGATGTTGTGTTCTTTACCAAGGTATGTAAGATACTAGAGGAGATGACAAATCCTAGAGATGTTGGACATGGCTCCTTGGTGGCAGACTGACCATGCCATTTAGGTGGGGAAAGGTGAACAGAAGGATCAAGAGTGGCTGATGTAGTAGTCAGGATAAAAATTCCCTCTTGAAATATTTTTTTCTCCAACTACATAGTCTGAA
>NW_020670012.1:0-2312 GCF_002925995.2 Terrapene triunguis | reverse complement strand
GTCTGCTGAGTCCAGGGGGATATGAGGGGTCAGCTTGGGAGTGCTGATTAACCCAGTCCTCTCAGACACGCTCTGTTAATGTGTGTGTTCATCTGATTCTGGGGCTGGAAGAACCCAGGCCTGGGGAACCTAGGTCCTGCAGGATCGCTCCATTGGGAGGGAACTTGCAGCAGGGAGAAGTAGAGCTCTGCATGAGAACACAAGTGACACAAGCAGTACATTGATAGAAGTACAGACCCCCCCCCTACACACACACACACACAGAAGAGTTACCCTAATAAATGAGCATATCCCCAAAGTAACAGGCAAAGCTGGTAACAGGGATCATGTCATTTCAGAGGTGCCAAGACAAGTTCCTCAGCCCAGCCCCTCACCCTGGCTCTGGTCTATCCTTAGCAGCTCTGTGTTCTTGGAGAATGAGGGTGCAGTACCCAGCCTGTCTGACTCACAAAAGACCCCGGCCTCTGCTTGCTCAGTGGCTTGCTTGTAAACCAGGGCTCAGGACTTTGCTTCCCACTGGCCCAGTGCTTCAGCTCTCCAAGGCTTTGAGTCTCCGTGCTAACATGCTGGTGGCTGGGAACACCCAGTGGCCATGGACTGGAAGGTAAAGTCCTCTCAGCTGTAGCAGGCTGTTAGTTTTGAAGCCTGATTGACAAGCCAAGCATCTGAGCAGGGAGATCTGCCGCTCATCATGATATTGAAAGGTACGTCCCCACACACAGCCGTGTCATGAATGGAAATAGTCCTCACCGTCAGACATTCAGGTGCACACGCAGAGCTGTTTGCCCTGACAGCAGTGTGCACTCAGGGCTGGGATAGGAGAGGGCTACAGACTCTGATTATGAGTCAGCAACAGAGCTGTGGGAAGGGTGACCATTCATCCCATTTTTAAAGGGACAGTCCCGTTTTTGGGGACTTTTTCTTATATAAGCGCCTATTACCCCCCATTCCCTGTCCCGTTTTTTCACAGTTGCTATCTGGTAACCCTAGCTGTGGGGGGAATCCAGTGTGGGGAAGCAGGGGCCTGTGGATTGGGTTTGAGGGGCTCCAGAAAAGCTGTTTAAAGTCCACACCTTTGTCCTTAAATCTTTCCTTTCTCCACTCCCTACCCACTTGTGATTGATTCCCTTTTACTCCCCATTCCTAAGAACTTCTCCAGATTGGCTTTATTTGCTGGGTGTGATGTCCTATATCTCCCTGGCCGTCTGCCCTACCTTGCTCCATGTAACGGGTAAAGGAGGGGAGGAATGCTCAGAGGATTTCATCTCAAAAGAGATTTAATAGAATAGAATCTGCAATGTCGGGCTCTAAGGGACCAGGAAGGTCACATAGTCCAGCCCCCTTCACTGAGGCAGGACAAAGGAAATCTAGACTCTCCCTGAATGGTGTTTTTCCAGCCTGGTCTTCAAAACCTCCACTGGTGGGGATTCCACAGCCTGATTGGGAAGCCTATTCCAGAGCTTCACTAGCTGTGGCTGTGAGAAAGATTTTCCTAGTATCTAACCTCAGTATGCCTTGCTGCAGATTAAACCCATCACTTCTTCTCCTACCTTGCGTGGACATGGAGAAGAGTGGATCCCCATCCTCTTTAGAACACCTCTTAACATATTGGAAGACTCTTACCTGATTCCCTCTCAGTAGCCTCCTCTCAAGACTAAACATGCCCAGATTTTTTAGCTCAGGTTTGCTAAACCTTGGATCATTTTTGTTACTCTCCTCTGGACTCTCTCCAGTTTGTTGACATCTGATTCCCAGAACTGGACACAGTACTCCCTCTGAGGCCTCACCGGTGCCGAGTGTATCGGGACAATTACCTCCCTGGTCTTATATTCGACACTTCTCTTAATCCAACCAAAATGATAGCAGCCTTTTTAGAACCACATCACATCCTTGACTCATCTTCAATTTGTCATCCACTCTAACACCCAGATCCTTTTTAGCAGTAGTATCATGTAGGCAGTTATTCCCCATTTTGTAATTGTGCATTTGATTTTTAGTGTATTTTGTAACTTTTTGTTATATGTTCTAGAAATGCCTCAATCACCTCCTCTTCCTGATGTAGTGATCTCTAGTAGACCCCTTCTGTGAATTCAGTCCTTTTTCTTTCCCCTTCTATCTTTACCTGAAGACTTTCAACTTGTCTGCCTCTGACCTCCTCCTGAACCTCAAAAGAAGTGCAGATAGTTGTGATGCATAATGCTTCTCCTTATTTTCCCTGCTTGTTCTTGCTCAGCAGACGATACCCTTCTACACTAATATTGCAGCCATGAGATTTATCCCACCACATCTCTGTGTTGCCAGTGAAGCCATAA
>NW_020670011.1:0-4984 GCF_002925995.2 Terrapene triunguis | reverse complement strand
TTTCCCTCCCCCTCCCTCCACACTTGAACTTTATAGTTTTATTATTTGTGATGTTGAACATCAGAAAATGGCATCATGCAGCATATAGCTGCTTGGCCTTGTCTTCATTATTTGTTCTAGACAGGAATTTTCTATGTAATTGTAAATCACTCCTATACGCAAATGAGGTGAAGAGAAATCATAATCTTACCCCAGACCTACATCAGCTGTGATGTTGAGTGCACAATTATATTTCTTTTTTAACTTAAACAGGCACAATCTAGGAAGACAGAAGGAATGGATTTGGACTCAAGGTATCTGGGTGCTATTCTCAATTCTGCCATTAGCTGACTTGCTGTGGACTCTTGGACAAGTCACTTTCCTTCTCTGTGCTGCTGCTTAACATGGAAGCTCTTTACGGAAGGGACTGCCTCTTCTGTGTTTGTACAGTGCCTGGTATGAAGGGAGTCCTATCTCAGTTGAGGTCTCTATGCACTAATGAAAATCATGAATTTAGTTACCACAATTCAAGTCAACATATTCCAACATTCACCACACTATGGTATCTGAGAAAGAAGTTCTTTTTCATTCAGTGTATAGAAAAAAAAATATCCTGGTGTCTCAGATTCCAGAGTGTGGGAGCTATTGGTAAATGCTGGAGTTTAGTTATAATCTATATATGTGAATATGCCCTGCACTTTATATAATGCCTGATATTATGTAGGTATTTCATTTTCCAAGCAATAGCACAACATTGCCTTTGCTATTTGTCATACATTTGTTTCCTGTGTTGTACATCTTACTGAAGTCTCATCTGTATAGGCAGCTGACAAAAGCATCTAGCTTATACAAAAGCTCAATGGAGTTTCAGCAATAAAGAAAAAGAAGGAAAAATCATAGAACATGATGTTAAAGGTCACAGCCACCATTGGGGTGGGGGTGGGGGTGTCTCACTCCCACAGGCAGCTCAGATACCACAATATCAAAGCTCTATTAGAGAACCCTCACATTACTGATACTTTCACTGTTGTTGCTATGACTAGTGTTGCTAGGGAAGTGTCCGGCCAAAAACCAGCTCCTAAAGGCACAGCATGTGAATTTGAGGAAAGCAGTGATATATTAAGGTCATCAAGGACCATATATTTTTCCTCTGTCTCCTCAACTGGATATTTAAAAAAATAAAAGTAACAAACAATCTCTAATAGAGCAATGAGAACTGAACTCCAACATATGACATTGCAGATTCTTAAGTGGCATAATAAGGAAGTAAGTACCAGTATCAGTCCATTGCATATTTAGCTAACATGTTCTCCTTGGTGGTGAAGCAGGTCAGATAGATAATCTGACAACTATAGCAGACTGTGGCCTCTGGACATGACTAACAAATAACAACAGCTCCCTTTCTTCAGAAGTAGGGGAAGTGGCAGTGGTTATAAACAGCACTAAGAAAGATTGAGACATGATTAGTATTAGTCTCAGTCATAACAGCCTATTATATCATTCACATAATGTTTGTAAACTGCTTGATAAATGAAAAGCACTAACTAATTATAATGATCTCTACATTTGGTTGGTAATAGCTATCTGCTGTACTAAACACAAAATGAAAGAGCTCTGTGGCAGATAGTCACGGTTGTGCATTATAAGGGAGCTGTTGCCTCTCATCCATTTCTCTGAACCTGGCATATGCCAGTTACTTTCTTTATGGAGCTGAATGCTATTTGCCTTAAAAATCACACAAATAATGGCATTGACTTCAATAAGTCAGGAACAAGCAGGAACTGGTCAGCAGGAGGGTGGAGGATCTCTATGGAAATTCTACAGCACAATGCTTGTTCCCTTTGTTGTAGTTTGTCTTGCAATACTACAGTGATCACCATTAAATCTGCCATTTGCTTTTCATACTGAGATAACCTTGTTTTAGTTCTTGCACTATTTTGCATAATCCCAATTGCAAGTACAGGTAAATTTGCAAATATTAAGGCAACTTTATCCATTTACCTTGGTCTATTTAATGATAGGTGGCAACTGAGTGTGAGAAATTCAGAGGAAGATTTATTTAATGTACATAAAGCTACAATCCCAGAATCAAGGCACTCTCAATGTGCTTACATATTGTATTTTTACCACATCCTGTGTGTTTTTTGTCTACTTAGACTGTCTCAGGGAAAGGGATTTATTTCCACAGAGCTTACTTTCAAGCCAGTTTATTTTCCTCCAAAAAAAAAATCCCACCATTGCTATCACCCGTGCAGCATCAATGGTGGGAGCTCTACTGTAGACAAGCTGCTGCCACCTGCCAACTTTTAACCCCCATGTCTTCTCTATCTGCTCTGAGCACAATTAGATAAAATGGAATCTGATCCCTCCCCATCTAGTGTCCCATCACCAGCCATAGTGCTAAGGTTTTCATTCAGACACCATGCCTCTATTAAAACATCACATACAGATAAAATCAACTAGAATATAGTTGTATGGAAATTATATTGATTCATCTAGTACAGAGCCAGCGGTGCACACATTGTCAGGATGGAAACTTTAGTACAAAATTCTCTCAGGAGAATGCAACAAACCCAGAATTTATAAAAAAACATTAGGGACTAAGCCAAAATTGCAATTTTTGAATACTTACAAAAAAGCATGAAAAGAGCTGAAACAATATTTTATTGAAGTGGTTGCAAATGTGAATGGATTTGGTTTATTAATTGCTGTGTCTGGATTAGATACAGATTTTAACGGTCATCTAAAAAGTCGTTGCGTGCCTTACTAAAAAGGTCCCCACACACCACTGCCTGCTCCCTTTCGTGGCTTCTGACACAGACCCTCAGCTCTTGTTTCCTGGTTTCTGACTCCAGCTCAACCCACTAGGCCCGCATGTTCTGGCTGTGACATTAAATGATTTTCCTAAGATAATACTGAATTCTGAAGCAGAGCTGTGAATTGAGCCCAGATTTCCTAAGTCCCATTCAATGGTTTTAATTACAAATCCAAACTATTTCTGAATTATTTTTTTAAACAAAACTCCTGTCTGAATTTTGGTTACATACATTATACACATGAAATAGTGTCATTTTATTTAAACCTCATTTATCTTAATTCAATAACCCTCTTCCATTTATATCAACAGGTTTCTAGTTTAAGTAGCATGTAAGTTTTACCACCACCCTCCCCCTCTTCCCAGCACCAATTTTAAATTGAAGTTGTGTTCTGATGCAGAAAAATTGTTATATAACTGTTAATTTATTTTCTTGACTTAAAACTATTTTATTCCTCCTGCTACATGGTTCCTTTCTTTTGTGTTTAGTGGGTCATTTTACACAAAATTCATCACTCTTCAATGATTTCCATACAAGAAAGTGAGAAATTCTGTTGTCGGTTGCACTGGGGGTTCTGAAGCTTAATTAATATTTGTAAAGTACTTTGCACTTTAATGGAGCCTTCCATAGAAAGATCTCAAAGTATTATTTTATTAATAACGGCCTCTCCCCTGGAAACTTCTATGTCATCTCCAAAGGAGAAGGAAAAACAAAGATAATGAGGGAAAAGTCCATCCAAATATTTTACAACCTTAAGTAAATGTTTCAGATGTGGGGCAAGGCATCAGGTAGGATCATTTTATTTTCTTGGTTTTCCCATACTGATATTCTCTAAAACTGAGTTGGTTCACACATATGGCTTGTCTGCACAGTGGGGTAATGTGCTTAGTTAGGAGGATGTGTGGGGGAGAGACTTTTAAAACACTTACATGCTGCGTATTAATGGGTTTATGTAGACCCTGCCGGTGTGCACTAATGGTTCTCTAGTGCTCTTTAAACAATACTGCATTAAAACCCATAGGGTGTAAAATGCTGAATAGCTTATTCTGGTTTTTCTACACTATAGCAGACAGTGGGTTTTGATGTGGACAAAGCAGCAAAATGATGACAGACAAATGCATGGAATTAAGTAGCAGGCCACAACTTTTATGAAACCAACAGGGGAGAGAAGCTACCTGCTCATCAGCCATACTCTCCTATACCAGGCATTTAATTGGTTCCAGTGTGGGGGTTATAGGGCTCCTTATGATACAACCTGTAACTTGCACCAGAGTTATATGGAAAAAGAACCATGTAACCCATAACACAGGGTAGGGTCTCCTCAGCTTACCCCCTAGGACTCAGCTCTCTCCGAGTCCTTGCACTCTCCCCCACGAGAGGGTGCAGCAGGGTGGGGATCTCCACCCTTGAAGGCCACAAGGTCCAACCCTCTCTGGCAGATGAGTCAAGGCCCAACACCAAATTCCCACGTCCTTTACCTCTGAGAAGCATTCATTTGATTCTCTTAACTGCACTGGAATCCAGCTGCAAGTCGCCACATACAACTCTACCCCAGTACCTCAGTTAGGTACTAAGTGTGTTCCTACTCAATTCACTGTGGCTTGAAAGTGCTGTGAGGAGGGTGAAAACCTCCTTGGTCTACTGTCAATTAGTGCATGGAAGAAATAATTCCTTCCTAACCCCCTAGACAGGCATTCAGCTAGACCCACAGCATCTGTCAGGACAGGTTTCCATTCCAAGTTCAGGTGGGCTGCTGGAACAGAGCCAAAAGAGGCTCCAAATGATCCTTGCACTGAGTTAAATCCTTTCCCCCAGCTGGTCAGTGGGTGCCAGAGATTCTCAGGGGGAGGAGCTACCTATTGTACCTCGGTGAGTGTGTCCCGTCCCCCCCTGCTACTGCAACTGTCCACCTTTCACCACTGGCCACATCAAGTTCCCCCACCCATAGATGTGGGTGGCACTTATTCAAAGATGACACACAGAAAATGTCTCCTGCCGAACATTCAGGAAATAAAACAAAACTATAACTTATAGCTTTAAAGATATACTAGGAATTCTTCAATTTTATATGTTGAAAGTTTAATTTTTTAATGGGAGTTAGCACTTAGATGTTATGCCTTGAGGAAGGGACCATCTTTTCATTGTGCGTACACAATGCCTAGCACAATGGATTACTACTCCCTGGTCGG
>NW_020670010.1:0-1843 GCF_002925995.2 Terrapene triunguis | reverse complement strand
CCCCCCCACACCCAGCCCTCTGCCCTGACCCCTGCACCCCACCACACCCTCAGCCTTCTGCCCTGACCCCTGCACCCCCTCACACACCTCCAGCCCCCGTTCTGACTCCTGCACTCCCCACACCCTGACTCTTGCACCCCCCCACATCCCCACCCCCACCCTGAGCACCAAACAGGAGCTCCTGCAACCCTCCCCCCTCACATTCCCACCTGCAGCCCTGATCTGGGGTCCCAGCTGCTGGCCCTTTGCCAGCTGGGGTCCCGCAGGCCCCGCTCAGCCTGCTGCCGAACTAGGTGAACGGAGCCCCAGGCCGGCAGCAGGCTGAGTGGGCCGGCAGCGTAAAATCAGCATTTTCATTTAATTTTAAATTAAGTTTCTTAAACATTTTGAAAACCTTGTTTACTTTACATACAACAGTAGTTTAGTTATATAATATGGACTTATAGAGAGAGACCTTCTAAAAAACGTTAAAATGCATCACCAGCACGCGAAACCTTAAAGTAGAGTGAATAAGTGAAGACTCGCACACCACTTCTGAAAGGTTGCCGACCCCTGTGCTAGTGTGATGCAAACAAGAAAGCGTTTGCATCACTGGGGACGGGGGAACTAGGCTTGCTGAGCAATACCTCGGTAATGAGCTACTCGGTGCGCGGCGGGGGGCGGTCTGGGGGACGGATGGATGACGGGGCTGAATGTCACGTGATCCTGCTGCGGGCAGCAGGAAAGAGGCAAATAAGTAGCGCACATTGGCGGGTTGTACTGTCCCCTTAAGAGGCGGGACTTCCGGCGCTTCCGATGCCGTGACAGCGAAGGGTGGGAACGGGAACCGGAAGTAGCTGTTGGTGGCCGAATTCGCACGAGCCACGTCTGGCTACGAGTCGATTCGGCGGCGCCTGCACCCCACGCCCGGCGGCTGCGGCGGCTCCACCAGGAGGCGGAGGCCGGCCCAGGCGCGATCTGGAGTCCCCGACCTCGCGGTAGCTCGGTGTGTAGCGAGGTTCCGGCGGCGGCTGAGCTCGGAGAGATGTCGGATCTGGGGGACTGGTTCCGGAGCATCCCTTTAATCACCCGCTACTGGTTCGCCAGCTCCATCGCGGTGCCGCTTATCGGCAAGCTAGGCCTCATCAACCCCGCCTATCTCTTCCTATGGCCCGACGCCTTCATCAACCGCTTCCAGGTAGGGCGTGGACTCCAAGTCCCAGCATGCAGAGCGCCGCCGGAGCGCTAAGGTAGCTCGCCAGGGGGCTGCCCTCCGCTTGCCGGGAGTTGTAGGCGGGCCACTCTGGGGAGCGCTTTGCATGTCGGGAGGTGCAGTAGGTTGCTGCTGTGCCTGCTGGGATGTGTAGTCTTTTCACGCTTGAAGGGTCCTTGTAGGCTAGGTCCGGCAGACACGGGTTTGAATCCCAGCCCTGCTCTCTAAGTCTCCATTCTCTGGTAACAGAGGGCACTAGGTCCAGGTGCCCTGTCCTGGTACCCAGGCCATCTACTCGGGGGAGCTCATCTTTGTAGTAAAGGTGTGGGCACGCCAAGCAGTGGGAGCCGGCACTTGGGTTCGCCCCACTGGTGGGCTGCATCTCCACTTGTAGGTGAGGGGGCCCAGGTCAAGGAGGCACTTGCTGGGGTCAGTGTTCTGGCTGCTTAGGTACCACACTGAATGATCTCTTGTATTGGGAAACAATTGCTTCAGTGCTCATTGTGTGTGTATATGTGTCCTCTCCCTTTCCTCCAAAAAACGAGGAAGGAGGAGAAAGAGCCTTAAAGGATGTGGATCCTGTATCATCGTGCTCATGGTGTGCCTAACAGAGAAGGGCTGAACACAATTCCCTCTGCAGCTTGTCCTTGT
>NW_020670009.1:0-3339 GCF_002925995.2 Terrapene triunguis | reverse complement strand
CCCGGAGCTATTAGCGTCGATTTCCATCCACACCTAGCCTAATTCGACATGGCCATGTCGAATTTAGCGCTACTCCTCTCGTTGGGGAGGATTACAGAAATCGATTTAAAGAGAGCTCTATGTCGAACTAAATGGCCTCGTGGTGTGGACGGGTGCAGGGTTAAGTCGATGTAACGGCGCTAAAGTCGACATAAACGCCTAGTGTAGACCAGGCCTAAGATATGTAACTTCAGCTACGAGAATAGCATAGCTGAAGTCGACGTATCTTAGCTCGACTTAGAATTACTTACTTCGCGTCCTTGAGGCGCGGGATCGACGGCCGTGCCGAGCTGGAGTTCAGCAGTCGACGGGAGAGCAATCGGGGATCGATTTATCGCATCTACACTACATGTGATAAATCAATCCCCGATAGATCGATCACTACCCGCCGATCCGGCGGGTAGTGTAGACGTACCCTTAGAGTCCATTTCTCTAAACAAAATAAGGCCACATTTACCATTTTTATTGCCTCGCATGGCAATTAAAGGACACCAATATTAGTTTTAGGTGTAACCAAAACTAATCTTGTCTCTGTTTATTTGTCTCCATGTTTATGTTCCTGTTATTTTTGAGTGCTGAGTGCTGTGGTACCGCATATCTCCTGCTCAAAGTCTAAATGCCTGTAAAAATAAAAATAATGAATTATGATTACATATATATACTATACTATATATATATTTAATATGAGAAAGCTAAACATTTTCAGTGAAAGAGGTTAAAATTGTCATCTCAGAATCCCACCTCAATTTCCCACAAATACATTTGTATGCAATCAGCGCCAGCTTAGCAATGGTTTATATGAAACCCAACTAGTACTGTTGAAACCGACATATTAATCTGAGTTATGCCTCTCCCAGAGTGGAAGAGTGCCTGTGTCTCAAGGCTGAGTTTCTTGTTTGCAAATTAACCACAAGTGTTTACATTTGTTCAATAAAATCTATCATGTAAGTAATAAAAATAAGGCATCGAAATGGCCACAAAAGCTGCTGTGATGCAGATACCAACTTACTGTTTTATTCACAATGCTTTTGGTTTCCACAAAACTTCTTGCAAATAAGAACCCTCATAAATAATCAAATAAAAGGGGGCTGTGAATATCAGTGAAGCAAATCAGTGGCTTCTGTTAGCAAAAATATTTGCAAATATTTTTCTATTGTCTTTGTGCAGCTCTAGTGGAATTTAAGGACCCAATCCTGCTCTCATTTTAGTCAGTGGCAAAACTCCCATTGAGTTCAATAGGGGAAAGATGGAGCAATACCAGTAGTGCTTGCTCATAACAATAAAAATAAATTCATAGCAGCTGACTTATTTGTGTTTGAATATTGGATAACAAACAGGTGCAGTAGCAATTTTTTATAAGTACTACCTAGACAGCTGATGACGAGCACAATAGTAGAATAGCATTGGTTGATACAATCCATTCTTTTCAAACCATATGTGTTTGTAAAGGTCTTGTTTAATTTCAGCGGAAGCGTCTTTGTGCTTAGTATTTTTAACAGCTAAATCCAAAAAAACCTGCATATTAACAAGCTGCGGTGTTATGGCTCCAAAGAGCTATTTTGATACATCATGTCTTATGTACCATTATTACTACAGACAGTCCAAGCCTCTGTACACTGCCACTGACATATCCTGTATACAAATGGCAATGTCTCATACCGTACACTCACTCTGAAATCTCAGTGGCTCTTTCTATGGGAGAACTCTAATAGTTCATTGAAATTTCATTTAGTCTACAGGCCCCTCTGGAGCTATTATGAATACATTTAATGTCTCCAGATCTGAAAAATGCAAAGGAAGATATACTGTATTGAGTTAGTATATCATAATGGCACCAAGTGAGCCTGTGCAGGCTATCATTCATCAAGGACAGATGGCACACAATACACACTGCACAGCACAGCATTTACAACTATATGAGCTCATATGGGATTAGAGGGATGGACTTGATTTGTGACCATAGGGGAAAAGGAGAGAATTATCTCAGCTAAACGCAGGGGGCAATCATACCACCATTCCCCACCCGGAGTTCAGCTAGAGGGAAAGCAGCTTTAAACTCTATTTAGGGATTCACAGAAGCCTTACTGGCAGAGTCTGCCCTTAAGATTTGCTGATACAGCCCAGCTCCTGAGTCCCAGGTCCTGGCCCCGCCCCTTCCTTGTTGTCACCTGGCTCCCAGACCCTCCAGCACAGTAGGGATTGTAGTAGCTTGCACAGGCATATTCTGCTGCTCGGTGTGACTGGAAGACCCCCAAGGAGAAGACCAAAGAGCTGAAAATAGCAGCAAGGCCAAGACCTGAGTTGTCAAATGAGGAACAATAGGAACCCAAACCAGAATCTCGAATCCCAACACCAGTGGGATTTAGACATATAAGATTTATATCTAGAATCCCATTTTGTGGCTTAGAGACGATTTCATCTTTGCATTGCTTTAATTTAGTGTTCACCGGGAGACCTGACGAATTTGTATTGCTTTTGATTGATGAAACTACTTTTTATGAAATAGTCTCATGCTTGTAAACAATAAAAGATTTGCTAATCTAGTTACTCTTTTTTTCTCTTGCAGAATCCATGAGTACCCCAATCAGGGTCAATGTCTCATTCAGCCAGGCAAGTTACTGTTCAAACAAGGCTATGCCCTAACGACCATACAGATGAAAGTGCTGATCCTGCAACTGGCTGCATGTAGATGCAGCCCCTTTAAATCTATTTAAGAAAGTCTTAATTTTAAAATTCCCTGTTTCTCTACTGGGTCTCCTTCTAGCACAGCTGTACATTCATTTAATTCCTTGGCTCCCAGTGCTGAAATATGGTATCCATAATACGGCATTGTGACTTCTGTGGCCAGCCACAAATAAGCCAAACAGCTCAAATTTTGAATTTCAGATTTCAAATGCCAACCCACAGAGTAAATCAAAATAGTGGAAAATTGCACTGAATAATTTGGAAATAGTGAATAAATGCAAGTAAACGGCAATCTGTTCACCGATATTCCAAAAGGAGGGCAGGAGGAAGGAGAGAGAGAAATTCATCGGATAAATTATTTGTTAAAGTTACTCACTGAGCTGTAATCACAGCACTCCATTTGATATGAAATATAAATGTAACTGATATTGATATAGCTACTCTTCAAAGGCAAACATGGAGCAATTTTACATTGGAGCCAGATCCTTGGAGTTATTAACAGCAGCTTAGGATCTAGTCCTGTGATTCCCCTATTTATACATGGGAAAAATGTGATTAGGGGAAGACTATATGAGTCCAATAGAAATGAAGTATATGCCTTTCACACAATTTGTT
>NW_020670008.1:0-2008 GCF_002925995.2 Terrapene triunguis | reverse complement strand
GAATTTATGGTTGCTTTTGTCCAATAAAATAACATTGGATTAAAACTTCCATTGTCTTCAATGAGCTCAGGATTTCACCTTAGGTTCCGATCCTGCAAAAATGTCTGAACATACTTAATTTTACACACTCTCAAACTAAAGCAAGTGGGATTACTCGCAGGCCCTCATAAAGGGAAGTTTTAATCACCTGCTTAAATCCATCCCTATTCAGAGAAGCATATAATCACGTGGTTTGCATTAAGCAAGTGCTTAAGTCCTGCTGCTTTAGGTTAGCCTATCATGCTGACCAATATTGTTTGTTTCCTTGTACTCTTCCATCTGTCTGTCTCCATCTGTTGTCTTAGATTGTAAGCTGTTTGGGGGCAGGGACTCTCTTTATCAGGGGCTACAGAGCACAATTTAAAGTGTGGAGAGGCATAGATTTGACACCTCCACCTGATCCTCCTCTTCCCCTTTGAAATACAAGCTATAATCAGAAGTCAGCCATCAGATCATAGAACTGCTAACAAGTATACGTTAGGTGATAGGGATCAAGTGTGCTTGTGCCTTTTGGGTGACTGATCCTCTTTGATATATTCAGAGTTTTCTTTTTAGGAAATAATAGATCATTATTTTTCTGCCTGAATAGCTGTTTCCTTCTTTTTTGTGTACAATACAATGGGTATCACTTAAATATAAAAGCTTCTTGTCAAATCCTAGCATGATGTTCTAGTCCCAAATCTGCATTTTGAGGACATTTTCTGCAGTTTACCATATGAATTACACTACATAAGTGGCAGATTTTTTGAATCAGGCAGCACTGAACAGGATTTAGAGGGAGACAAAAATCTTACTGTGTGCAAGTGAATAACGTTTTGAGTTTTCTAAGTAGATCTATGCATTTGTTTCCACAGCTCTAAAAAGCCCAAGTAACACATTTCTCTCCCCAGAATAAACCTCTGCTTCAGAGACGTCCACTGGGTACAATTAGTAGAGATGGCAGAAATACAGTGAAAGGTGAAACTACTTGAAATCTGAAGGGTTTTAATTTTGAATTAATGCCACAATCCTGGAAACTTTGATACACGGAAACAAATTAAATACATGGAAGCAAATTAAGCTAAACCAAAAAATGTCCACCGGTATTGCTAATAAGAGTGTCCATACAGGGAGTCATACTGATATAACTCTAGCAGTATAATCATACCCGTATAGTAATGCCAGCAAATTTCCTCTGTAGACAATCGCTATGTTACGACAACCTCCATGGGCTGCCTATGGGCCACAGCACTACCTAGACTCTCCACAGTATTGACTGCTGCAGCCAGACCATTACTGCCCCCAGCTCCATCTTGGCACATCCCTATATTAGGGTTTGCCCATGGGTCCTTCTAAATCAGCCTTTCAGCTGTCTTCTGCAGTGCCCGTGTAACCCACATACCTCCTGGGTGTGGTGCTCTGTCCCCTCTAGTGGCACCAAGACTACTTAGAGATTAATGAGTCTGCTCTACAGCCTTAGCTAAGGGCCATGTGGCTTTTAGCTCATGCAGTAGAGGATCATGCATTTAGCTCCAGAGGTCCCAGATTTGATGCTGCCCGGCGACGACCGGGCTCTATTGGTGTTGCACCTACTCCAAGGCAATCCTCCCTCAGCCTGCTACAGAGCTTTTTAAGGCCACTTTATGCCACTCTGGCCCTTTTACGTGTCATAAATGGGCCAGAATGGGGTTGCATATTTTACCCACTTTCTCTAATCTGCTCCAGGGAACTCAATTGCCAAACCATGTTTGATTATTCATTATTTGATTGGATAGACAAATCCAAGAGGTGTAGTGTTGCATGTGTTAGTTGCATGGTTTGGCCTGAGTTAATGTTTTCTGAAACTGCAGCTATAACAGGAATGAAAGGAGGCCTGGGACAGGTAAGAGGCACTGACAGAAGGAGAGAGCCAGACAGCTGGTAAACAAAGAGTATCTCTAGCCTGGAGCTGCAAAGTGCTAAAAATAAAAATGCAGCCATGATAGTGTGA
>NW_020670007.1:0-1238 GCF_002925995.2 Terrapene triunguis | reverse complement strand
CCTTGTGCAGTAACTGAGGTTCTTCAAGATGTATGTCCCTGTGGGTGTTCCACTACCCGCCCTCCTCCCCTCTACTTTTGAGTTCGCAGAAAGGACTCTGTGGTAGAGAAGGAACCGAGGGGGTCGGGCCGCACGAGTGCTAAGATGAAGCGCCAATGGTACTGCGAGACAACTACTGCACACGCACGTCCCAACTGGGCACTGCTACTGCAAATCTCTGATCAGTGGTGCCGGGACGCACTGACACCTGAAGTGGACCACCCACAGGGGGACACATTTCGGAAAACCTCAGTTACTGCACAAGAGGAGTAACCTCTTCTGCTGGAAGTGGAGTAGATGCTTCTCTTTTCTCTAATTCAATGCTGAATCCAGTGCCCCAGCATGTTAGGGGAAACTGCTGTTGCCAGTTGTATAGTCTTTCAGATGTGGTATAAAACAAAGGTCTTGACCACTTGTGGTCACTAAAGAACCAGTGCTGCATTTTGGAAGAGTAGAGATATTAAACTGGTGCATTGGCCAATTTTAAATTTGAATAATATTATTTCCTTGAACTTTTCCTACTGTTTGAATTGAATAATGGTATTCTTCTTCACTTCCTATCCTAAAATTGTCATTCAGTGTGCTGTTAAGCAGCTGCCGTGTTTAATTTCAGAGGTGGCTAAAGCAATTTCTCTCTATACTTTGTATTTCAATGTATTATTACGTTAATAAAGAGTGTTAGGATCCTTTGGGATTAAAGGGGCTGTATAAATGCACGGTTATTATTATTCAGTGTCCAATAAATCTACTTAATAATCAGATACCAATTTTTTTTTATAGAAAAATTGATCATATGTGTAGGTAATAGGACAGGTGCTATACCTTATTTGAAGTAGTAATTCATTTATTGAAAAAATACCATATATATTTAAGAATCACTATATAGCATATTTGTGATAAATATTTAATAGTTTTAATGATAAAGGTTGATTAGGGAGATGCCTTAAATCAGTCACAAAAAAATAATACAAATCCTTGTGGTATTGACATGCTAATTAGATTAACACTAATAAACTAAAGCTTACGGGTTACTGATTGATAATATTCAATATTTTAAAAGTCTGTTAGAAATACGCATTAATCAGTAAATCTGAACTTGCTAGAAGAGTATCAAAAATGTGGTTTTTTTAACTTAGGGGGTGGTCACTATCTAAGTGATTCCAAATATCTTCTAACAGGTTGGAGCCACAGAAATTGAA
>NW_020670006.1:0-2590 GCF_002925995.2 Terrapene triunguis | reverse complement strand
CTTATCTGCTTGCTGTGGAAATACTCCTAATGCACTTCTGGTTGACCGCACCCGCACCCCCGCAAAGGAGCCCAGGACGTAAAACCCTCCTGAGAGCTGAAGCAACTCTGAGAGCAACAGCAGACAGCCTGGGCGAGGACAGCACTCCCCATCCTTTCTTCTGATGTTACACCCAGACTTGGACAGTCTGGGTCGTGCGTGTGTGAGTATGGAAGTGGGTTAGAGCTTGGGGCATTAACGCTTTCTTTCTTCCCTTGAGTGACGTGGGAGCATTCCCAGCACTCTCTGCTGTTTATTGATAAAATAATACAAGCTTTAAAATTTAAATACTTGGTGTGCCTCGTCATCTCCTCCCCAAAAAGATCCTGTGGCCCGAGCCTGGTCAACTATGGCCTCAGGCAGACTGGTAACAAAAATCTCTCCGTTTTGGTAGAGAAATGTGGAGAAGGGGAGCCCTGCAGAGTGCACCAACTGTTCTGCCCTTGGTATTTCATGTTTGCTCTGCCCGGCCCTGTTGGTATTTCATATTGAAGATCTTATCATTAAAGGTGAGCCCCACCCTAGTCATAGTATGACTGAGAAATGGAGAGAGGCTTAGCATTCCTCTCTCCACCCCAGTTGGCAGGCGAAGGGTGCAGGTGGGTTTACCCCCGATCGTAGCAGTACCAGGCAATAGGAGGACTTAAAGATTCTCACGCCAAGCTAACAATCCTCAGTTCATACACACTCAGCTGTAGTATGGCTGAGTATAAGAGGAAAGCCTAGGGTTTCTTGCTCAGCCCAAGAGGGGCACTTGATGTATGGACCCTTGGTGAGAAAGGACCAAGTAATACAGAGGGAGACTTAGTGTCTCTCCCTCCGGCCCAGGAAGGGTGAGCATTGTTAGCCCCGGTGCTGGTCTGAGCAATGTGAAATCATCTCCAGTGATTGAAAGATCTTAAGAGTTGTGCTAACCAATTGTAACAACGACATGTTCAGGAAACAAAAGGGTGCTGCAGCGGACTCGGGAGTCCCGCAGTCATGGGCGATGGCATCAGTGGTGGGTTCAAGCCTGGATGTACAGGCATTAGGGACCGCGGACATGGTAGTCCGGCTGCCTGGTCAGCTGGTGTCATGGGAGGCAGGTGAACCTATGCCGGAGCCACAGGAGAGGCAGCAAAGAGGGACAGGACCCTGCTACCTCTTTCAAAGGGAGGGTGAGGACCTCTCCCAGCTGGAGAGGGCTCTCGCCAAGGTGGGATACAATCCCTGGGATTCCGTGACGGAGCTTTAGAAAAGCCTGTATTCTTGGCAGGATTTGTTGAATCTGTATACAGAGTATGAAAAGCAGAAGGGTGAAAACCTAGGGGCAGCTGTGGGATTAATTTGGACTGCAGCTGCCATGTGGTATCAGATGCTGTCGGGACCGAAAGAGGAGTTGAGGAGAAGGGAAGAGGTGTGTACCCGACAGCTGGTGGAAATTGAGCAACTGAAAGCGCAGATCACTAACCAGGTGGCAACCCAGACCTATGCCCAGGACAAGTTGCAAGCCTTGAGACAGGACTTCCAGGCGGAAAAGACAGAACGCACCCGCCTGGAAGCACCGGCTAAGCAAGTACTGGTCCTTCAGGGACTCATCAAAGACTTGACCATTCATGCCCAGCATACGCTGCACCAGCAGTGTGCTTGCCATGAAAAGAAAACAGAACCGTTAAAACGTCAATTGGCCGTGCATTCTGTCCAGGTGGCGAGCTTCACGGGGGGATGAATCAGGTGACCCTTGTGAGGGCTGGCTTTGATCTCTTCCTTTGTGAGGCTCCTCAATTTTGGGTGGAACCTTTGCACCCCTATAGTAGCCCTCATTAAGACTGAGGAGAGGTCCAGCTGGTGAAGGGGGAGAAGGTCGTATGTATGGCACCCCCAACTACGAGGAGAGCACCCCGTGGGGTAATTATGAAGAGGAAAGGGACCAGGAGGGATGGGGGCTAGTTAAGGAGCCCACCCTCCTTGCTAAATTGGTAATGAAACAAAGCCTGTACCCATGGAAAAGGGCAATTCAGTGAAAAAAGCAGAATCAGGTCCAGACAAGCAGGCAGGCAACAGTTTGGAAATTGGAAAAAAGAGCATGAGAAGTTCCCTCTGCAGAGTCTGGAGGGAATTAAGCAGTTAAACGTAATGGTGTTAAAAAGGAAAAGTGTTCAAGGAAAAAGAAAAATTTTGGTTTCTTTGCAGCCTTTCTGAAAGAGAAACGGGCCCTTTTCCAAAGGAATGTCTGTAAATAATCCAGGCAGAGAGGTTATCGAAGTGAAATCATTTAGCAAATTTGACTAACTTACTCATAGTCAAAAGAACGCTCCTGGTGTGTTGTAGGTTTAAGATGAATTGGTGTCGTTTTAAATAATACCACTAAAATTCATTTGAATCTTCCATTCAAATGTACAAAACCAAGAAACACTTTTGCCAGACACAGGTAAGTAGTGTGGTTTAACTTTTTAGTATTTAACCCTTGTAACTCAGAAATAGGCACCGGCCAGCAAAAATGGAAACGGAGGTGCCAAGGAGCACAGTGACCTGTTAGGTAGGGACCTCCCCACCCCACCCAAACCGGCTC
>NW_020670005.1:0-1765 GCF_002925995.2 Terrapene triunguis | reverse complement strand
AGAATAATTAGCACTCAAAAATAAGGTGCCATCTTAACTTTGACATAAGTTTGAGACATAGGAAATGTGGCTCTAATTCTGAATGTATGAGAAAAGTTAGTTTCTTAGTTGTAATGTTTGGAAAAATATGTTTAAATATTATTTAAATGAAATAGTTAAAGCAACCTATTTTTCAGATACTGAACTTCAAACTTATGAGAAGAACCTAAACCTGTAGCCCACACTTACTGCCTCCATTGCTGGTGGTAAATTTAAGTTTTTCAAAAGCGACAGAGTCCTGTGGCACCTTATAGACTAACAGACTTATTGGAGCATAAGCTTTCTTTGTCGCTTTTTACAGATCCAGACTAACACGGCTACCCCTCTGATACTTAAGTTTTTCAGTTGGTTGTAAATTTCAACCTCTCTGATAGAAAATATTGCTTACTTTTTGCACTGTCTCTAAAGGTGTTACTTATTTTTGGCAACATTCCTATATGTTGCCTCTGATAACTGAAAAAGCCCCATATCGTGATTCTAGTAGTGTGAGAAGTGGGCTTGCATTCAGGAGACCTAGATTCCCAACTCTGTCACTTTTCTCCCACCCAGTCCTTGTTTGGCACACCTGGAGTTTTTTGAAGTCTTTTTTTCCCCTTTGCCTTGAAAAACATTTCTGTGAATATCACCAGTGTAGTGGCTATTGAAAAATATGCAACAGTGGCTTCAAAATGTTTTCTTAGGGTGGGACACAGACCGAAATTATTTGATCTCATCTGTTTTGGGCCATGACTAGCTGGACTGCAATACATGTTCCCATATTGGTAGCGTATGTGTATCCCCTTCTGCTACGCTGAGCAGTCATTAGCCACAGCTCAGCATCGGTCCAGTCCCTTGGATTTTTTGAAGTATCAGCATTTATGTATAGTAGTTTTGTTTATTCATTTTAAGAGCTTACTTTGGAAACGCTCATTTTGCTGGCAAACAGGCTGTGGCCAAGTAGAAGGGATTTCCAGGCAACATAGGCTGTGTTTTGTATGCAGAGGGGGCTTGATCTGCAGCAAGGGAGATTTAGGAGATATTAGGAAAAGATATTAGGAAAAACTTTCTAATTATAAGGGTAGTTAAGCTCTAGAATAGGTTACCCAGGGAGGTTGATGACTTCTCAAGGTCGCTTCCAGCCCTACATTTCTACAATTCTATGACTTGTTAGCAACTTAAGTATGTTTTTCCAGGAGCACTTTTCCATGTTGTCAAGTTGCCATGACAGTAGTTTAAAAGAATGATTAGAAACAAAATTTCAGTACTTTTGCTTTCAAGGTGGTAATGTATAGGTCTGAAGCTCTAAGTTATGCTAAAGGTTTGTTTATTAACACTCACATAAAACTTTGAAGTTAGGCTAAGAAAGATCATAAAAAATGTTAACAAGCAGATTTTACATTACTTAGAATGAAAATATATCTAAAGGCAGTAATCTGTTTTTGTGAACTTATTTTTGCAACTGCTTAAATGTATATGCTTGGAATCAGGGAGTATTATATTTGCTCCACCTGCAAAATGTAGGAAATGCCCTATGGTTGTGCTTGTTCTCTATATAACTCAGAGAACAAAGGTTTAAAAAAAACCTAAAGAGTTCAAGTAGCAACTTGAGTGTTCGAAACAGAACCTGCTTCCTCTCTCACAATTTACAAAAAGCAAGAGATAAGATTAATAAGAGTACAGCATATTTAAAAAAAAAACAAAAAAAAAGTAGAAACTTAGGAAGGCAAAGAAAGGCGCAAACAGTTAC
>NW_020670004.1:0-1429 GCF_002925995.2 Terrapene triunguis | reverse complement strand
ATCAGGGATGGTCTAGACAGTATTTGGTCCTGCCATGCGGGCAGGGGTCTGGACTCGATGACCTCTCGAGGTCCCTTCCAGTCCTAGAATCTATGAATCTATGAATCTGAAGAAGTGAGGTTCTTACCCACGAAAGCTTATGCTCCCAATACTTCTGTTAGTCTTAAAGGTGCCACAGGACCCTCTGTTGCTTTTTGAAGGTTACTGATGTTTTTTTCTGAATTCAGGAACAAGATTTGTTGTTCCTCCACTTTTACATTCCCATCTTGGTTGTTTTCTTTTCATGTGTGACAAGTGGCGTGGATAGATTCATTGGGGTCTGTCACGGCCCAATGATTTGAGAATAGTTATGTTAAGTGAAATAGGGTGTGATTGTAAATGTATGTTTGAATATTTGAATGAGTAATAAAAGGTTGAAGTGCCAGCCCAATAAATAATAACTACCCAGGAACATTCGGCCGAAGAATGCGCAGGATGGAGATAACAGGATGACCCCGTAGAGCAAACCGTAATCCACCCCTAACTACCCCAAGGACCAAGGCCGGCCCCAGCTTTTTCGCCGCCCCAGGCAGCAAGGGAAAAAAAAAAAAAAAAGATAAAGCCGCGATCGGCGGCACTTCGGCAGCAGCTCTGCCGCGGCGCTTCATTCTTCGGCGGCACTTTCCTCCGAGAGGGACTGAGGGACCTGCCGCCGAATTGCTGCCGAAGACCCGGACGTGCTGCCCCTTTCCATTGGCCGCCCCAAGCACCTGGTTCCTTCGCTGGTGCCTGGAGCCGGCCCTGCCAAGGACGGAGGGGCTGAAGAACCGAAGAACAACAAGCTGTCGCTGCTGTGCCATCTGCATGATGGACTATCATTTTAAACGTGAGAACAGTGATTGATTATTACTTCAAATGTGAAAACAGCATGACGAAGCAAACCCTATGGATTTGACTGAGGATGAATTCCTATAAAGATAGACTCTAAAAACTGAGAACGTTGAGTCTGGTTCTGCAACCACCGTCCAGGACGCGCATGTGACAAGACTCGGCTCCCTCCTCGTGTCCAGGCCACCTGGCCAGTGGCTTGGCACGAGCAACTCTAAGGCTGGTAACTAGGATAACAACCTGTGTGTGTGTGAATGAATGGAATGTTACAGCTATAACTGACTGACTGCTTACTCTGATTCTTTCTGTATTCACAATAAACGTGGCATTTTGCCATATCCCCTTTAATAAGATCCTGCTGGTTTTTATTTTATTGGTATAACAATATGGGAAGTGGGGTCAAATGGGTTAGAGCAGCAGGGGCTGGGAGCCAGGATTCCTAGTTCAATCCTGGCTCTGGGAGGGGAGTGGGGTCTAGTGGTTAGACCAGGGGGCTCAGAGCCAGGACTCCTGGGTTCTCTCCCTGGTTCTGGGAGGGGAGTGGGGTCTAGTGGTTAGAGCA
>NW_020670003.1:0-1804 GCF_002925995.2 Terrapene triunguis | reverse complement strand
GGGTCCCCCGTCACTCACTCAGGGTGGAGATGGGGGGCGGGCCCCGGTCACTCACCGATGGTGGAGATGAAGGTGGTGTTGAAGGCATCGTCGGAGAAGCGGAAGAGCACGCAGGTCTTGCCGACCCCGGAGTCCCCGATCAGCAGCAGCTTGAAGAGCAGGTCGTACGTTTTCTTCGCCATGGGGAGCGCGGCCGCCGCCCGCTGCGGGCTCCCCCGTCCCTGCCCGGGCCGCTCTCGCTCAGGGGCCCCGCGGGCCTGTGCAGCAGGGAGCCGGGGCTACCCGGCAGGGCGGCGGCCCGGCGGCTAGTGGGGGAGGGGGCGGCCGGGGCGGCACAAAATGGCTTCCCTGGCGGGGCTGCCCCTGCCCTGCGCGGCGGGGGCCGGGCGCGCCTTTCGCTCTCGGGCGGCGACGGGGGCCGCGCTGCTCACGGGGACGCGGCTCCGACGACAGCCCCTGGCCTCATTCCCTCCGCGCCCGGCTCCGGCGCCCGCTGACTCCCACTCCCAGGAAGGCGGCGGCGGCGGTGGTGGCGGCGGCTCCCCTCAGTCTCCTCCGGCTGCGCGCGCCGCTCGTTAAACGCACAGGCCGCGAGGCGAGGGGCAGGGCGACGTGCGCGCCGCTGACGTATGCGGGGCCGACGCAAAGGCAAGGCCGCGAAGGGGCGGGGCCCTATGCTCGTGCTCGCCAGAGCCGGGAAAGAAAGCGGCGCGGACACATAGGACGAGGTGACGCAAGCACGCTCTTTGTCGGCGTGGGACGCGGGGCCGCGCGCGTTCGCGGAGGGACGGGGCGGAGCCTTGGGCGAGGCCGCCCTACCCCTTCTTCCCTCACCATGCCCCTCCTCCGCCGCCGCCACCGCCCAGCGGGCGTGGCGCGAGGAAGTCCCGGCCCCGGCCTCTGATTGGCGTTCACAGCAAAAGAAGTCGGAGCTGATTGGCACGCATCGGTCATCCATCGTCGAGACGGGTTGCGCGAGCCTGGGGGAAGGATGATGTCAGCGTGGCGCAGGCGCAGGGAGGCCTAAGCGCGTCCGTCGTCTCCCCTCAGCCTGAGGGAGGCGCGCGCCTCGCTGCGGCCCGCCCGCCCTTTCCCCTGCCGCCCTCGGGCACCGCCCCGCCCTGGTGGCTCGGAGCCCGCCTGGCCTGGGGCGGTGGGGCCTGGAATGGGCCCTGCCAGGGGGCGGGACGAAGCCGGGTGTGTGGCCCGTGGCACGGGGCGGGGGATGAGGTCTTTGAACTGATCCCTGCCCTGGCCCCGGGGCTGGGCCATAAAGTCTCCCCCCGCCCCCTACGCCTGCTCTCGGCCCCATGGCCTGTGTCCTGGGGCAGCCAGAGGGGACAAACGTGGGGCAGAATTACAGCACCTGAATCCCCCCGTCTAGAAGGGGACCTGAGGGGGAATAGCATCAGAGGGGAGCCCTGTTAGTCTGGGTCTGTAAAAAGCAACCGAGAGCCCTGTGGCACCTTATAGACCAACAGACGTATTGGAGCATAAGCTTTCGTGGGTGAATGCCCGCTTCGTCAGACGCATGAGGGGGGATGAGTCTGCAAAGCAAATGGCACTGCAGAGAACGGCGAGAAACCCTTCGGCGTGTGGCAGGAACGGGGGTGATTGGCAGGAGAAAAGCTTGTTACGAATTTGAAATGAAGTTACCACCACAGTCCCAGAACTGGAACATTTTGGGATTAACCGAGAGCCTAATCAAGACTCATCCGTGCAAGGTCGTATAGGTTAGGGGAGCTGCCCGTCTGCACAATGATTGCCCAGTGGCCTGTGCTTCCAAAGCACTGGTGAAAACTAC
>NW_020670002.1:0-3299 GCF_002925995.2 Terrapene triunguis | reverse complement strand
TGTGTGTGTAAGAAAGAGAGAAAAGGTATATGTGGTAGAATTACAGTAGTTGGGGCCAGAAATTGGCCAGGTTTAGAACAGTAACTAGACTTGTTCTTTATTTATGCAATGGGAATTGTGGACTTGGGTACAAAAAACAGGAGGCTCCAAGTTGATCCAGCTATTTATCTTTTCTTCCTTTTGTTCATAGTGAGTTGCTATTTAGAGATTTAAGAGATCCTCCCACAGTACAGGAAGCTGAATGAAAGCAAAAGTGGTGTTGACACATGTGGGCGGTTCAGACTATGCAATACCAGGGGAAGGAAGGTGAAAGATTTGCATGAAGAGGAAGCTTCACCTTGTAAACAAACATCACAAAATACTACCAACTAGTATTAAAGCGGTAACAACAAATTAATGTATCAGGAAAAAAACAGACCAGGGGGCTGAGGTAGTAACTTTTATTGAACCAACTTTTGTTGATGAAATTGAAAAGTTGGTCCAAGAGGAGAGATTATTTCATTCGTTTTATCTCTCTAATATTGTGGGACCAACACAGCTATAACAACACTGCAAACAGGAAGAAAACACAGTCAGAGCAAGTACCCCTGTTTAGCCTAAAAACTAGGTTTTACAAAAATCAAAAGGAGCTAGAGGTTTCTGCACAATCTATTAGTAAATACCTCATGAAAACATCCTTAAATAATGTAGGACAACAATTTTTAACAATTTAAATAAAGGACAACAATTTTTGGGTGCATCTTAGGATTCCTCATCAGTGTCTACAATGCAAACATTGCAGCATTGTACAAATGCAAAACTAGAAAATGAAGTTAACTAAAACCTAATTAAAGTGAAACTCACTAACCTCATTTCATTCTCCAAAGCAAGTGAAGTAAAACAACATGTAAGATTATTGAGAGTGTGTTTATCTGAATTAATCTAAGCAATTTCTTTTAGTAACACTCAAAGAATGAGTTTTTAAATTATATTCTATTATTGAGACAGGGGCCTTAATTACCCTTCAATATGCACTTTTATAACTCATAGACTCATAGACTTTAAGGTCAGAAGGGACCAATATGGTCATCTAGTCTGACCTCCCGCATGATGCTGGCCACAAATGCTGACCCCCCCACTTTCCCTTAACTCTGCTGTTGAAGTCTCCAGATCGTGATCTAAAGACTTCAAGTCGCAGAGAATCTTCCAGCTTGCGACCCCTGCCCTATGCTGCAGAGGAAGGCGAAAAACCTCCAGGGCTACTGCCAATCTACCCTGGAGGAAAATTCCTTCCCGACCCCAAATATGGCGATCAGCAGAACCCCGAGCATACAGGCAAGATTCTCTAGCCAGACCCTCATTTTACCAGCGATGGCCGTTATTGCCTAATTGATTAAAATCACGTTATCCCATCAAACCATTCCCTCATAAACTTATCTAGCCTAATCTTGAAGCCAGAGAGGTCTTTCGCCCCCACCGTTTCCCTTGGAAGGCTGTTCCAAAATTTCACCCCTCTGACGGTTAGAAACCTTCGTCTAATTTCAAGCCTAAATTTCCCCACGGCCAGTTTATATCCATTCGTTCTCGTGTCCACATTAGCACTGAGCTGAAATAATTCCTCTCCCTCCCTGGTATTTATCCCTTTGATATATTTAAAGAGAGCAATCATATCCCCCCTCAGTCTTCTTTTGGTTAGGCTAAACAAACCAAGCTCCTCGAGTCTCCTTTCATAGGAAAGGTTTCCCATTCCTCGGATCATCCTAGTGGCCCTTCTCTGTACCCGTTCCAGTTTGAGTTCATCCTTTTTAAACATAGGAGACCAGAACTGCACACAGTACTCCAAGTGAGGTCTCACCAGCGCCTTGTATAACGGAAGCAGCACCTCCCTGTCCCTACTAGAAATACCTCGCCTTATGCATCCCAAGATCGCATTAGCTTTTTTCACAGCCACGTCGCATTGCCGACTCATAGTCATCCTGCGATCAACCAGGACTCCGAGGTCCTTCTCCTCCTCTGTCACTTCTAACCTATGCGTCCCTAGCTTATAACTGAAATTCTTGTTAGTCATCCCTAAATGCATCACCTTACACTTCTCGCTATTAAATCTCATCCTATTATTATTACTCCAATTAACAAGGTCATCCAAGTCTCCCTGCAGAATATCCCGATCCTTCTCCGAGTTGGCAATACCTCCCAACTTTGTGTCATCCGCAAACTTTATCAGCCCACTTCTACATTCGGTTCCGAGGTCAGTAATGAATAGATTAAATAAAATCGGACCCAAAACCGAACCTTGAGGAACCCCACTGGTGACCTCCCTCCAATCTGACAGTTCACCTTTCAGTACTACCCGCTGCAGTCTCCCCTTTAACCAGTTCCTTATCCACCTCTGGATTTTCCTATCGATCCCCATCTTTTCCAATTTAACCAATAATTCCTCATGCGGTACCGTATCAAACGCTTTACTAAAATCGAGGTATATTAGATCCACCGCATTTCCTTTATCTAGAAGGTCTGTTACTTTCTCAAAGAAGGAGATCAGGTTGGTTTGGCACGACCTGCCTTTCGTAAACCCATGTTGTAATTTGTCCCAATTGCCATTCACCTCAAGGTCCTTAACTACTTTCTCCTTCAAAATTTTTTCCAAGACCTTGCATACTACAGAAGTTAAACTAACAGGCCTGTAGTTACCCGGGTCACTTTTTTTCCCCTTCTTGAAAATAGGAACCACATTAGCTATTCTCCAGTCCAACGGTACCACCCCCGAGTTTACAGATTCATTAAAAATTATCGCCAAGGGGCTTGCAATTTCTCGCGCCAGTTCCTTCAATATTCTCGGATGAAGATCATCCGGTCCGCCCGATTTAGTCCCGTTTAGCTGGTCAAGTTTGGCTTCCACCTCTGATACTGTAATGTCAATCCCCCCTCCTGTATTCCCCTCTGTCCTACTCCCTCTATTCCTAAACCCTTCATTAGCCTTATTAAAGACTGATGCAAAATATTCATTTAGATATTGTGCCATGCCTAGATTATTCTTAACCTCTTAAGGTAACTGCAATGAAAAGCAATGAGAGAAACCTTGGTTTCTTTTTTGTAGTTTGTGTATAGTCAGATATCCAAGTCCAGCAGGAGGACCTCTTTGCAGACTGCACCTTGCCCCACATACAACTTTGCCCCTATTAACTTCAAGAGAGAAGCTGTGGATGTGGTATACCTAGACTTTAGTAAGGCATTTGATACGGTCTCGCATGATATTCTTATCGATAAACTAGACAAATACAATTTAGATGGGGCTACTATAAGGTGGGTGCATAACTGGC
>NW_020670001.1:0-2834 GCF_002925995.2 Terrapene triunguis | reverse complement strand
CAGTGAGTGTAATTAACCTTAGGAACAATTTCCCAAGCGTCATGGTGGATTCTCCATCACTAACGATTTTTAAATCAAGACTAGGAGTTTTTCTACAAGATCTGCTCTAGGGATTATTGTGGGGAAGTTTTATGGCCTGCACGATGCAGGAGGTGAGACTACAGGATCGAAGTGGTCCCTTCTAGCATTGGAATCGAGGAATCTCTGTTCCTCAATACTCAGGCAGTGCCAGGAGCAGGAACATCTCTTTCCAGCTATTGATCACCTCAAGTCTCCTCCAGTTCGTCTCATAGGAGTATCTAGCATCCATGATCCATTCGTTCATTGGACCAGTGTTGCTACCTCTACCCAGTGCTGTTGGGAATACAAAAAACTGTTTGCTTCTGGGTCCTGTTCAAGATCTTGGCTCTCACCTGTACGGCCATCCATGGTCCAGTGCAGAACACATCAGAACCCAACTCTCCCACCTGTGCCTCACCAAGACAAATGGGCTCTTCATGGGTTCAGGTACCAGTGGATGACCAGAATGTGCCCAAGTCTGACCAGCTTGCAGATCCTACTGTAGCCCCCTGCAATAACCAGGGGATCCCAAGAGCACAGTCCATTTCAAATATGCTGATTATGTGTGTGGGGACAGTGTCTATGGGCCAAATCATGGATCAGGGCCTCACTGCTCGGTGCTGTAGAAACCCAGAACCAAGGGCTGGCCCTGCCAAGAAGAGTTCACAATCTAGGTATAAGACACAGGTGGATACAGATAGAAAGACAAATAACCATCTGTTTTTCACAATGTTGTGTTTGGTGCTTTGAGCCCTCTGTGGTCCCCAGAGCAACGGAGTCAGGTTAACAGGCACGGAGATGAATTGGGAGCACAAAACCCAACCCACAGGAAAGTCCTGTGAAAAGAAAACAACTCCCCCTTGCTGCTTGTGTCAGGCAGAAGGCGCACAGGGACCAGTTGCTAACTTGACTCATTTCACACAGGCCTGGGCCAAACCCTAGAATGGTTCCATGGGGAGCTGCCCTGGACTGGCTAAGCAGGCTTGTGCAGTCTCTGATGTCTGTGGATATGTCGACACCTCGAGCTGGATGGTGTCAATTCCAGCTCGAGGCAACACTCACACTAGCTCTGTTCAAGCTAAAGCACTAAAAATAGCATGTGGCCTCAGCGCGAGCAGCAGGAGGGGCTAGATGCCTGCAGTACGATCCCATTCAAGGTGCTAGGTGCGAGCTCAAGGCGGCTAGCTCCTTCCACCACTCGTGCAGCACTAGCTCCATCAGGGAGGGCACATCTGCTCGAGCTAGAATGTACATCTTCCAGCTCCGAGTGTGGACACACCTGGGGCCAGTGTCAGTCCTTTGGGGCTGTTCTTTTGTGCTCCTCCTTAGCAATCTGTCCATGTTTCCTTTTTGATTCTCAGGTCATTAAAGAGCTCCTCTTGGAGCCAGATTGGCCTCTTACTATTCTTTCTATCTTCACATCAGGATAGTTTGCAGTTGTATCTTCAATATTGTCTCCTTGAGAAACTACCCGTTCTCCTGAATTCCTTTTTCCCTTCGTTTTTCTTCCCATGGGACCTTACCGACCACTTCTCTGAGTTTGTGAAAGTCGGCTTTTTTGAAGTCCATGGTTCTTATTGTGCTGCTCTCACTCCTTCCTTTCCTTAGGATCATGACACCTAGCATTTCATGATCACTTCCACCCAAATCGCCTTCCACCTTCAGATTCGCTACCAAGTCCTCCCTGCTGGTCAGAATCACGTCTCAAATGGCTGTTCCCCTGGTTACTTCCTCCACTTTCTAGAATCAAAAGTTTTCCCAGCACATTCCAAAAACGTATGATGATGAATCTTTAGGTGATAACAGCCTGGATAATAGTAGCAAGCTCTGCACCCAGAAAGCAAGGTCACAGCCTACTACTCAGATGCTGCTGATGAAAAGGTGACTGGGCTCCGTCAGTCAAGTGATTGACCAACAGCAGCTGGGGGG
Organism: Terrapene triunguis; assembly: GCF_002925995.2. Classification (NCBI taxonomy): domain Eukaryota; kingdom Metazoa; phylum Chordata; order Testudines; family Emydidae; genus Terrapene; species Terrapene triunguis. The sequence goes on along the minus strand of NW_020670001.1, from coordinate 845 downwards.
ACTAGAAACTAAAAATCATGAACACTTGGAACTAATGGAGACGGCTCTCCCTTACTCAGAGGGCCTGACTGATGTTACCTCTGCCATCTCCTCCGGCTGTATCCCCCATCGTCCTCTCCACCTTGTCTGAGCTGTGTCAGCCAGCTCGCTGTCATCCGTACCCCGGTCTCAGCTAGACACTGGCAGCTTCTGAAGCCCTGTGCTCTGTGTGAGCTATAATTGAACACAGACAGGCTGATTCATTTGCCTGCACACTTGCTGTGCTGCTGGCAGCTAAAGCGTGGCTGTGTAAAGTGCTTTGGGATCCCCCGGGTGCACGGGGGACGGGGGGAAATGCGATTCTATATAACCCTAACCAAACATATGGAAGTGATGTCGCTGATAGCGCGGTGGGGACAGTGAGATGCCGTTTGTCTTCTAATTATCCCTGACCAAAGTGGGTTGTATCCTTTAAAGGACTCATTAAATTAAACGAGCCTCTCATGCAGTTTTTCCTTTCTTGCTGCCTTGCCCACGGTTAATATCACCTAGTCAATCCTCAGTGTCCCCTGTTAGCAGAATGTAGCCTGAAGCTGCCTATTCTACTTCCAGGTGCCAGTTGGGCCCGTTTTCCAGCTCACACAGGAGAGAAGCCAAGGCAACAGGTGGAGATTAGAGATGAAGGTTAGGCACCAGCCAGTCACAAATGTCACTTAGGTGCTTTGGCTTCTGCAAGGGCAAACCAAAGCAAGCGGCTTTGGAAAAGGTAAGCCGGCTTGTGCACGCACAAGTGCACCGCCCGCAGCCTTTATTGCACTGTGCAAGGAAATTAACAAAAGGGTAAGCCCTGGAAACATAAAAATCAT
>NW_020670000.1:0-1362 GCF_002925995.2 Terrapene triunguis | reverse complement strand
CAGCTGTGCAGTGATGGAAATAGCTGGTAATCCAGTTAACCATCCAATAGCAATCCAAATAACCATCTTCCTGATGCTCCCAAAATCCCAGGCCTGGCCTTGTGCAAATGGGAATCTGTTGTCTAGGATATAAAGGCCCTAAAAATAATTGTTTTGCAAGCGTACCCTTAAACACCAAGCCCAGCTCTTCAGGTGAGCACTTGTCTGCCTCAAGGACAGCAAAGAGAACAGAGGGCTGTGGGGAAAGCGCCTAGGAGTTTGGAAAGCATCTAGCACAAGGATGGTACTGCCACAATCTCTGCAAATAATGATAATTTTAATTGAGGTTTGTAAAATAGATTTTTCTCATAAATCAAATCCGGAGCTGTGATGGAATTAGAGGTGCTCTGTAAAAAATGTATGAATACTGTATATTGACCTCGTTATTGGTATGTTTATTGTCTGAATATATTGATTTGGTTCAATAGGGGCCTATAAGGAAAAACAAGCAGGAAGGGGAAAAGAATGGCTCAAGATAAGCCATTTCTCCACAGACACTTGAGGATTGTTAAGAGACAATGCCAGGTTAGGAAAAAGCGTGGGCAGAGAACTGTCAGGTTTAAAAAGAAATCCCTCTCAAGGTTAGGGCAGTTGTTTGGAGGAATGAGTCTGAGATACAGGCACTCATTGTGAGGGGTCTGAAGAAATCTGGCCTGTCTAGGTTACCCAAAGACAGGTTACCATTCCTTAATGGTAAGATAGATGTGTAAACTCTGTGTGGTGTGGAAGTCCTTTTTTCTCTAAATGTTTTTCCCAACTGTGAAAATAAATACTTTGGTTTGAAGAATGCTGTTTTGTCACTGGATACCACTGGTCACAGACTCCCAAAGGGAAGAATTGCAGATGCCGAACTCAGTTGGACCTACTAGGTAAGCATGATTGATACACAGGGTACTGTAGGGGCTACATGGAGAGTGACAGGATTGTGAACTCCACTCCAGGAGAGGTAAAGGCCCAAGGCATGACACTCGAGAGGGTGTCCTCAGAGAGGGAACAGAGGTGCAGATAGTCCAGCTGAGAGCTCCTGCTGCAGTTGCAGGCATCACCTATTGCTCAGCATGTTGAAAATGAGAGAACATTAATGACAGGTTTCAGAGTAGCAGCCGTGTTAGTCTGTATCCGCAAAAATAACAGGAGTACTTGTGGCACCTTAGAGACTAACAAATTTATTAGAGCATAAGCTTTCGTGGGCTACAACCCACTTCTTCGGATGCATATAGAGTGAAATATATTGAGGAGATATATATACACACATACAGAGAGCATGAACAGGTGGGAGTTGTCTTACCAACTCTGAGAGGCCAATTAAGTAAGAGAAAAAAA
>NW_020669999.1:0-3995 GCF_002925995.2 Terrapene triunguis | reverse complement strand
GTCCTCCCCTCCTTAGTTTCAGTGTTCCATCTTTGAGCAAGTATGGTAAGAAGAGGTAGAGCTACCCTAGCTTTCACAAAGAAAGGTGGGAATTCAGTGAGCAGATGGGCTTTTCCCTGCAATGTGGGAGAAGCTGCCACTTGGTGTCATCTGCAAATTCAAACATAGTTTCTGTGCAACTCATGTCCACAAGATTTCTTCTATCAGAGGGGTAGCCGTGTTAGTCTGGATCTGTAAAAGCAGCAAAGAGTCCTGTGGCACCTTATAGACTAACAGACGTATTGGAGCATGAGCTTTCATGGGTGAATATCCACTTCGTCGGATGCATGTCACATGCATCCAATGAAGTGGGTATTCACCCACGAAAGATTTCTTCTGTACACGTTCCTGGTTACAGGCTCCTTCTGGGTGATACGAGAGTGCAGTGTTTAGTTTAGAAATGTGAGTGCCTCAGAAACTGAAATGGGGAGATTATAAATGGAAGTTTGTGCATTAATTACAGCAGACTTAATTCTCTATCGGTCACCTTTTTTGTTTGCTTGTACAATGGTAGGGTCTAGAAGTCAAGGCTCCATTGTGGTAGGCACTGTACAAATATATGACAAAGAGGCAGTCCCTGCCCCAAAGAGCATGCAGTCTAAAGACTACATTGCGTCCTGTATTTTCATAAATGTTTGTGGCAAGGGTGTTGGTACATCTCAAGGCTGTGAATGGTGGGACGGCTTTTCTTTGGGGCAATAACTATTTTGAAGATGCGGTTAGATGCTTCATGGACATGTTATCTGTAGTCTTTTTGATATGGCTACTGTTCTAGAGGTTAAAATGGTTTGTTTAAAACCAAACAAAGAAAAGTCCATCGGAAATTGCATAGCCATTGCAGAGCAATACTTTAGATTGAAGAAAGTGATTGTTGTACAGTTTTACAGATGCTTGTTTTGTGACATGTCTAACATACATTTGGGTGCTGCATAAATCTAAAAAATTAAAACTTTTGACACTTAATACATTTGACAGTATTTTTGATCTGTCCAAGTCAAATGATCCTATCAAAAATGTATCATACCATAAGTAACACTGGTGAAGGCATCGATTTCAACTGTCTTAAAATAAACAAAAAGGAACTGCTTAGAAGTGCAGCATGTTAGTGGTAATTTAACTTATATGGTGCAATACATAATGTCTTTGTGCAATACCAGCTAGCTCTAACCTACATTTCAATTTCTGATAAGACTTTATGACTAGATTGAAGAATGTCTACAATTTAAATCTATATGTGCAGTTGAAAGATGAAACTAGAATGAAAGAATTTAGGATCAAATTATGTAGGTACAACCCCTAATGTATAAGAAAAGAATTATCATAAAGCTTGATCTAGCAAATGACCTGTGTGCAGAAGTCCCATTGACTTAAATATGAGTTTCATGCCTAGGGTGCCTACAAGATCCTGTATTTTTCCATAGAAAGAAAATTCATCATACAATTTAATAGAAGCCTAATTCTATTTCTATTGAAGTCAATGACAAAGCACTTAATGTGGTACTTTGCAAGTCTATAGAAATGGATTAGGTTATAAAAATCTGAAAATATAGCTTTATATTTAATAAAAATTTAATATTGGGCTTGGAGCAGGTCAGGGTCAGCTGCTCTTACTCTTATTGATTAGTACATGACTCAGGAAGCAGTCTCATCAAAGGCCTTGGCTACACTTGCAGATGTACAGCGCTTTGAGTTAAACCTGACTTCGTACAGCTGAGTAGGGAAAGCGCTGCAGTCTGTCCACACTGACAGCTGCCCAGCACTGTCGTGGCCACATTTGCAGCATTTGCTGCGCCATTGGGAGCGGTGCATTATGGGCAGCTATCCCACAGAGCACCTCTTCCCATTCTGTCACCGTGGGTTGTGGGAAGGGGGCGTGGGTGCGGGGCATTTTGAGTCCTGTCCCAACACCCCATGATGCATCACTTCGCATTCCAGAAATCCCTTTGTTTCCGTCCACCTCTGGCGCCATCTTTCAACGGTTTCTGTGCAGCGCGATCTGTTGTCTGCGGGAAATGGAGCCCGAACTGCTGAGGCGTATGCTGACTTATCTCGCCAGCACGTCACGTTTGGGTGTCGAACTATTCCTTAAGATCCAAAGTGACAGTGAGAGTGAGGAGTCCGACGATGCTATCGAGCCGCATAACGCGTACGACACAAAATTGCTTGTGGCATTCACGGACATGCTTAGCACCGTGGAACGCTGCTTTTGGGCTCGGGTAACAAGCACCGAGTGGTGGGATCACATCGTCATGGAAGTCTGGGATGACGAGCAGTGGTTGCAGAACTTTTGGATGAGAAAAGCCACTTTCATGGGACTGTGTGAGGAGCTCGCCCCCACCCTGCGGCGCAAGGACACGAGATTGAGAGCTGCCCTGCCAGTGGAGAAGCGGGTGGCTATTGCAATCTGGAAGCTGGCAATTCCAGACAGCTACCGGTCGGTCGCAAACCAGTTTGGAGTGGGAAAGTCGACCGTTGGAATCGTGTTGATGCAAGTTTGCAGGGCCATTAATCGCATCCTACTCAGAAAAACCGTGACTCTGGGGGTATGTCTACACTACAGGATTAATCCGAATTTAGATAATTCGAATTTGGGAAACAGGTTGTATAAATTCGATTGTGCGCGGCCACACTAAGCACCTTAATTCGGTTTTAAACCACATTAATTCGGTGGTGTGCGGCCACACTACCCCATTAACTTAAACACAGTAATTCGGTGGTGTGCGTCCACACTAACCCTAATTCGAATTAACAAAATCGATTTAGGCTCTACTCCGTTCGTCGAGGTGGAGTACAGAAATCGATTTAAAGGGCCCTTTAATTCGAATTAACTGGCTCTGTAGTGTGGACGGGTGAAGGGTTAATTCGGATTAAGGCAGCTAAATCCGAATTAAAGTCCTAGTGTAGACCAGGCCTGGGTAATGTGCAGGAAATAGTGATGGCTTTGCACAAATGGGGTTCCCTAACTGTGGAGGGGCTATAGATGGGACGCACATTCCTATTCTGGCACCACCCCACCTAGGATCCAAGTACGTTAATTGGAAGGGGTATTTCTCTATGGTTCTCCAGGCGCTTGTGGATCACCGTGGGCGTTTCATTGACATTAACACAGGCTGGCCTGCAAAGGTGCATGACGCACATATCTTTCGGAACACTTGGCTGTTCAGGAAGATGCAGGTCGGGACTTTTTTCCCAAAGCAGAAGATCGCGGTAAGGGAAGTCGCATCACTTCTTGCAGCATGTCTTCTTTGCTTTTTCACAATCTCTTCCTGAGTCTTTGCAGTCTCTGAGCAGGTGATAAGAGGGACGGCTGAGGTCTCAAGGTTGATGCAGCTGTATAGGCAAAATGCAACATTTAACAGAGGCAGCATTTTTTATACCAGACAGAGTAATGATTCCCCCCGCACTTAAGGAGTAGAAAACACACAGGGTCTACACAATAACATAATTTTCCCATCCGAAACAGAGCACACATATCCCACGGGAGCCTCAAAATGGTGAGTAAGGGGGACTGATTGTTTCAGGGCTGCACTGTCCTCTGGGTTTCTGTGCCTTGGGGAGAGCCAACAGCTTCAGGGGGCACCTACACTGAACACTGTCCCAACATTTTCCACAGGAGTTCGTCCTGGACGATATCTCGCTGCTGAGGATGACCTGGGAAGCAAGGGAGGGTCTTCTACTGCAATGCAGCTTCTGCCCTGGCCCATATGCAGCTTGCCTGTGTGCAGCAATGGTCCCTCCACCCCTCGCGGCACAGTGGCATGGACACGTTAGCCTGGCTGGGACAAGGACCACGGTGGCTCTCCCAATAAACCTGCGAAAGCGCATTGCACACATTCTGGATGAGCCATTCGAGGAGATTACTGAGGCCAATTACCGCGATGTGATAAACCACATCAATGCACTATTCCGCATCTAGGCATGCATGCCTAACCCTCCTCTCCCAAAGAGCCCGCACC
>NW_020669998.1:0-1237 GCF_002925995.2 Terrapene triunguis | reverse complement strand
TCCACCCATGCGTTTGAGTGAGACCCCTACCACTGATACCTTTCAGACAATGTGTCTTGTGCATTTTTCTTGCATCCTGCAGGAGTTCCTCTTGGAAGTTCTGCCCTCTGATACCAACATTTCTGGGTTAAGAGGAGTATTTTCTAAAATCCACGTGCAGACTCTGACCTGGTTTGCTCTTAAAAGCTTTGCCAGTTCAGCTCTGTTGTTTAAGGCTGTGAAAAAGTGCGCACGCACACACACTATCCAACACTGCTCTGCTGGCAAAACTCAATTATAGACACAGCTATAGTGGCAAAAACATCCATTTTTTAAAACAGGAAACTAAATGCTTATAATCATAGAATCATAGAATCATAGAATATCAGGGTTGGAAGGGACCTCAGGAGGTCATCTAGTCCAACCCCCTGCTCAAAGCAGGACCAATTCCCAACTAAATCATCCCAGCCAGGGCTTTGTCAAGCCGGGCCTTAAAAACCTCCAAGGAAGTAGCTACATTAACGCAGAGTTAAGGTTGCCCAGTGCTGTCTCCTGCCTTGCACCGTATGGACGGTGACTAAACAAACATCTGCAAACCAGGAAATGAGAAGTTAATGTAAATGCCACCCTTCCAGTGCAGCCTTAACTTTGCCCCCAACTCTTAACCCTGCAACTGGCAAGAACCACTGATATTGGTTCTGTGTGGGTGGTGCAATGGTTAACAAACTGCCACAGGAACTCAGGTATTCAGCTCAATGCAGCAATAACGGGATGAATTCTATGGTCTGTGTTATAAAGGACATCAGAGTAGATGACCTAATAGTCACATCTGGCCTTAAAATCTATGACCCTATAATCGATACAAGGAAAGACTAAGAGAATGTGCCATTGTTAGTGTTGTGTTCACAGATGGGAATCCCAGCAGGTATCCGCATGCCCTCCAGCTGTGTGCACTGTGCCAGCTGTAGCTGTAACTGGATGATGGAGGGATTGGTTGGAGCAGCTGGGCAGAGCTGTGCCTGTGCTCTGAAGAGAGGTGCATGTGAAACTTGGGGGGACAATTCTGCCTCATTTCCGTGCTGAGTGTTGTAGGCTTTGTCAGTAAAGCTGCCCACGGGTGTGTTCTTGCCATGGGGATTGTCAGCACTCTGGTGGCGTATGTTCTAGTGATCTGTGAGACTCAGTGAAGGGTTAAGTGAAGGCAGAGACTCAAAAGGAAAACTCAGGTTGAGGGCAAAGGGGTGGTAACACTTTGCAA
>NW_020669997.1:0-3915 GCF_002925995.2 Terrapene triunguis | reverse complement strand
TGATTTATTTTATCATTATATGGTAAAAATGAGAACGTTAGCAATTTATCAGTAATAGTGTGGCTGTGACACTTTTGTATTTTTATGCCTGATTTTGAAAGCAAGTCGTATTTAGGTGAGGTGAAGACATAAATTCCTGAAAGGGGTACAGTAGTCTGGAAAGACTGGGAGCCACTGGTGTAGTTAAGGGCTCTGTATGCCTAGAGAATCAAGCTGCTAGTCAGTGGCTAAGTCCTCCAAGCAAGTACAACTTGTATAAAATATCCCAGAGAACCTCTTCTTTAAATATCACCATACCAAAGACAATTCAAGGACATCCAGGCTTATTTAAAGTTGGAAGAAATAATAAGGGGCTCTCAAGTATCCCCCAGCTGCGAGTCTGTGATGCCAACTATGAAACATGAGATGAAGTATTTAAAAAACCAACATCTACATATATAACATACAATGTAAGTGAACGAGACACTGCCAGCCTCTATCAGAAGGGAACAGAGAATTTGTTGATTTTGCCCTTTTGGCAAAGTTTCATTTTAAGTTAAAGAGAAAAGAAAAAAGGACACCAGGATGACACAGTATTAAGAGGACGGCATAGGTTGTATATATTCTACTGGAAATCAACTTGCTGATGTGTGTGTTTGTTTGTTCTAATTTGGCATCCAATTTGGAAAAATAAAGAGTGCCGAAAGAGTTACAAAGATTCAGGCTTCCTGCAAGTATGTGTTTACTGAGGTAGCTTTTAAGTGGACATAAATTACAAAGTGTAATAGAGGTATGAAACTAGTGTGCTGATCCTATAAGAGGATCCACAAGAACGGACTCTGACTCCCACACAGAGTCCTATTGACTTCAATGTGACTATACTTTGTGCTTTCAGAACCCTTTATTGGACTGGGGATTCTAACAGTAAGTAGACATCAGAAATGCTTCATAACCTGGTACCACAAGGAAGGACTGTTTTATTAAGGCAGTAATTAAAAGGATGGGAGGGTATTGCTTACAAATAGTGACTCAATTTCAATTTTCCTAATTTTTTTTTTATTATTATTTTTAAGTAAAAAGTAAGTCTTTTGCTCATAAAGACGAGCCCATGTCCATTATACACTGAGGAACAAGAATTCTCTGCTTCTATCCTGCCATGTAAATCAACAGCATTAGAATTTATGCCCCAGACAGACATTAGATCAAATATAAAGAATTAACTTCTCTTTTTTAAAAATACAGTTTAAAAATGTGAACAAAGGTTGGAAAACAAATTTATGCAAGTCTAAAATAAAAAGCATACGTATATTTAAGCTCACCTTCATTGTGGATTCTCCTACAGCAAAAAGCTCTGCACCAAAACTAGTTTAACTCAAGAATAGCAGGAAGTAAAAAAGACTTAAGTTTCCTGTTATGCTGAGACTTATATAGGCACCGGGAACAATTTAATGGGTCATCCTAGCATGCATAATGTCATCTAGAAACTGTAACTAGGAAGCACATCTAGTCTGTATGACTTCACAGGAAGACAGATAGACAATGAGAAGATAGAGGAGGTTTTGCTGGTGAGTAATATATAATTTTACTAGAAGCAAAGCAACCCTTCTAAAGGCTGTCTAGCCATGACAAAATACAGTTACTAACCTGTTCAGTAACTACTGTTCTTTGAGACGTGTTGCACGCGTCCATGCCACTCAGTATCGGTGCACCCAGCGCATGGCCGTCAGAAACTTTTTCCCCTCAGCGGTACCCGTTGGTTGGCTCAAACTCCTCCTGCTGCCATGCAGCACTAGACCTTAACCCCCCACCCCTCCATTCCTTCTTGCTGGAACTCAGATTCATCCACCTTTCCTTCTGTGTCATGAAACGGACATGTGCAACACATATCAAACAACAACAGTTATGGAACAAGTTAGTAACCATTTTTAAATTTGAGTGATTGCACAAGTGCATTCCACTCCTGGTGACCCACAAGTAGTAAGAATAGGGGGTGGGATCAGGATCTAGATTGGAGAAAAACTCATCCAACTCTAACATAGTCTCTGGAGTCTTGAGCCACAGCATAGTAGGAGGCAAATGTGTGGACAGAGGACCAGGTTGCCACTCTACAAATGTCAGCAATTGGAATTTGTGCCAGAAAGGCTGCCGAGGCCGACTGTGGCCTCATCAAATGAGCTGTGACTCTGTCTGACAGAGCAACGTTAGCCAAGTCATAGTACGTGTGTATACAGGATACAATCCAGGAAGAAAGTCTCTGGGTGGACACTGACCAACTTCTTATTTTGTCCACCACTGCTACAAACAGCTGGGAGGATTTATGAAAGTGCCTGGTTCGGTCCAGATAAAACACTAAGGATTGCCCGACGTCCAAGGTATGCAAACGCTGTTCCTTTCTGCTCGTATGTGGCTTTGGATAAAATACAGGCAAATAAATTGCTTGATGTGGAAAGAAGAAACCACCTTTGGGGAGAACTTCGGATGAGGGCACAGGTAAACCTTGTCCTAAAAAAAAAAAAGGGGGGGGGGATTGTATATGGAGGCCCCAACATTAATGCCCATAGTTACCCTACTCTTCTGGCCAAGATAACGGCCACCAAAAATGCCACCTTCATTGATTGCTGCAGCAGAGAATGGGAACAAGCTCAGATGGAGAACCTAATTCTTGACAATCTTAAATTGAGATCCTGTGGGGGAACTGGGTCTTGTCTCTGAGGGTATAATCTGACTAAGCCTTTTAAAAATCTTATGCACATGTCATTGGAAAAAATAAAGTGATTGTCCACTTTAGACTGGAACACTGGAATAGCTTCCAGATGATGGAACTCACTGCAAAACCTTGGTGTTTCAGATATAATAAGTAGTCCACAATATGTTGAGCTGAAGAAAAGGTCAGTGATACTTCATACTGGCAAGACCAGACAGAAAAGCGTTTCCACTTAGAGAGGAAAGTAGCACTTGTAGAAGGCTTTCTATTATTTAGCAGGATCTCTTGAATGTCTTTGAGTAGGCCTGCTCTACAATATCTAGCCATGGAGTTGGAGTATCTAGCCATGCAGGTAAGTGAAGCGATTGTAGGCTCGAGTGGAGTAGGAGACCATGATACTGGAGGATTAGGTCCAAATCTAGTGGAACTGAAATTGGAGATATCACTGACAGTACCAGGAGAGCGGAGAACAAGTGTTGATGGGCCTATACTGAGACGATAAGTATGACTCTGGCCTGGTCCTATCTTATCTTTAGTAATACCTTGTGAATGAGCGTGACTGGTGGGGAAGCATAGAGGAGCCTGCCTGCAACATCATAAAAAAACATGTTTATGATGGAACCTGGACCGTAACCCCATAGGGAGCAGAAATGTTGACGCTGTTGAATGGACTTTGTTGCAAATAGGGCTACCTGGGGAAACCCCCACCAGTGGAAGATGTATCTGGCCACAACTGGGCAAAAAGACCACTCATGGTGAATCATAAACCATCTGCTCAGATGAGGGGTGGTCAAACTACAGCCCAGGGGCCGCATCCGGCCCTCCAGATGTTTTAATCCGGTCCTCAAGCTCCTGCTGGGGAGCAGGGTCCGGGACTTGCCCCACTCTGGCACTGCAGCCAGGGAGCAGGACTTGCCCCACTCTGCACGGCTCCCAGAAGCAGCGGCATGTCCCCCTTCTGGCTCCTATATGTAGGGGCAGCCAGGGGGCTCTGTATGCTGTCCCCACCCCAAGCACTCCCCCCACAGCTTCCATTGGCCGGGAACTGCGGCCAATAGGAGCTGCAGGGGTGGCACCTGTGAACAGGGCAGCGTGCAGAGCCACCTGGCCGCGCCTCCGCATATGAGCCAGAGGGGAGACATGCTGCTGCTTCTGAGAGCTGCTTGAGGTAAGCGCCGCCCAAAGCCTGCACCCCTGACTCCCTCCCGCGCCCCAACCCCCTGCCCCAGCCC
>NW_020669996.1:0-2406 GCF_002925995.2 Terrapene triunguis | reverse complement strand
AGGAGTGGGCCTAAGGCTTTGTATTGATTACTCCTTCACTTCCCCACGTAGAAGTAATTGTAGCTATATTGTACTGCTTTGTGTGTAAATATTTTCATTTGTGGGCCCTTTTTAATTCTAAAATTATAAACAAAACTTCCAGTTTAGCAAGTTAAAACTAAAAAAGGGAATGACAGTGGTTTTAAATTATGCAAAACTTGAAAAGCTTCAACTAACTGCATTCACGAAGCCCTGTTTTGGCCTCCATATAATTTTGGCTTAATTTTCAGACCAAAACAAGGTTCTATTGAGTGTTCTCTGAAACTGAGAGTATATCTAATTATTTTCAAATCTCTGCTAATAGTTCTTGACTTGCCAATGAATAAAACATTGAACTAATTTGAAAACTTAGTTTTTGCCTGGTTTTTGTCTTTCAAAAATGGCAGACTCCTACCACTTGAAACTTTCCACACAACTAAATCTCGTGTTACTTCAGATGAAGAAAACATTGTAATCAAGGGAAGGTTATTAATTGAGGTATGGTGACTAGCTTTAGGCCCAATAATTCAATGGAATACTCCCAGTATGAGCGTGGTGCCACTTTTTATTTGTTCATGAGTTAGGTTATTTCTGTAGCTAATAGCGCTTCTCGAATGATTGAAGCTTGTGTTTTTGTAGATGGTGAACCAAGTTTTCATATGTGGCTTAACAGAATGCATATCTAATCCATTAGACAACTGCCCCTCTTACTCAGATTGATGAGAATCTGCATGGGGATGATGATGATGATGATACTTAACTACCTTTTCTTAAACAAAACAAAATATGTATGAATGCATGTTACCTACTTCAAATAATAGTTCATATACATAATTTTATTATGAATGTTATCTTTTAAAACTAATTGTACAATATTTTTCTCAAGAAATAGTTATCAGTGGATAAACATGTTAAATGCTATTTTCCGCTTAACAGTATCTCAAGGGAAAATATTGAAGTAAAAAAAAAATACAGATCACCAAAGCAATGAATAAAATTACTTAAAACTATGGTTCATCATAATTTTTTTGTTGTAATGAAATATGCAGTTCTTTAAATGATACAGTAGCTACATTGTTACTTTTAAGCACATTTTTTTACTTTGGGAATTTTCCATGTTTATTTTTACATCTTCCACTATTACTTCCATTCATATAAGTGAGTCAATACACAAATTACAGTTTTTTGTTTTTTTTTATTGCAGTAGCATCACGTTATGCCTACACAACCGCACATTAGGCCTAGGTCTGTGTGACCCATGTCTGCAGACTGTTTCCAAGCCCATGCTTGAGCATTCACACTGTATTGAAAACTTAGGCCTCACAACTGTGCTGGTGCCGCCGTACTGTACTATGCAGACCTGAGTCAGAATTTCAGCTTTTGTGGGCATACGCTATTGTATTTTAGGGTTCCTTGCAAGCTGAAATGACTCTAGGGGTTGGTTCACAGTGTGTTGTGGGAGAACTTGTCTGTCTGTCCTGCAGGAGTTGACCCAGAAGTTTTTTGGGTGGTTTTAGCTTGCCAGCTCATCCACTCCAACCACTTTGTGTCTGCATGCCCCCAGGAGCTGGGGCCATCAACATGGAACCCAAACTGGTGGAGGAACTTTTCCACCTCATGCTATCAATCAGTTCTATTTTAGGAATCAGGCAAAGCATATGTCAGATGCAGGTGGTGGTTCTGGTGGCAGTTTGTGAACTGTCAAAGGCACCTCTTCGAAGGGGATATTGACATGCTAGCTGCAATCCAGCTGATGCTGCTCATGCCTGTAACATTAGCTGCACATTGCTCCTATGTAGACGGATGCTTCTGAAGTAGGGCCACTTGCACAGACTGGTGAGATCACATAGTCATGTGGACTTGGGGTGACCGATACTGGGCCCAGAACTTTCACATGAAGAAGCAGAAGTTTGTGATTACCTTGCCCCAACCCTTTAGCACCATATGAGAGAGGCGGCTGTTGTTCTAGAAGCAGGTTGCTATAGGATCTGGAAGCTGGCTACACCAGACTGTTACAGGTCCATGGCCCAACCATTTTGGACTTGGCAAATCAACTGTGGGGTGGTTGTGGCAAATGTTTGTGAAGTGATTACTCAAAGGTGCTGGGCATTACAAATTGTTTTTGAAGTAATTACTGGCTTTGAGAGAATGGGCTTTCCAAACTGTGTTGGGGTCATTGTTGGGACACGTGCCTATGGTTTTGCCTTCTGCAAGGAGCATAAGTACACAAACTGCAATGGGTACTACTTTATGGTTAGGCAGGCCCTGGTCAACCATAGGAGCAGATTAATGGACACTAATATGGCGTTCACTGGAAGGGTGTTTGATGCCAGGTTGTTCCATGCCAGGTTGTTCCTGAGATCACGACTTTATCTTTGTGGAGAAGCT
>NW_020669995.1:0-3136 GCF_002925995.2 Terrapene triunguis | reverse complement strand
TGGGTGTTTTTCCTAATTCTTATTGAACTGAATGAGGAGTTCTTGCTTATAATCATACCACATTTTTGTCAGACAACTAACATGCAAGTTTACTTTAAGTCACCCTCCCTTTTGATTAGTGTAGGTATATCTGTACATACCTCTTAATTGCCAGGTGTTTTTGAAAATGTTGATCAAATTTTAAATACAGTATCTGTGAAGCATACAGATTATATTAGTTCAAAAGATTTGTTGGATACTTGTACAGGCTGTTCTTAAATTGTTAGCCAAACCACCGCCCTCTTTTCATTCAAATCCCTCCTCAAAGCTCGCTCCTGCTGTTGTGAGGGTCACCAGAAATGCATATATTTGTATGCAAGTATATATTGTCTGTATATGTATGTGAAAAATAATGTTGTATGGTTATTAAACAGAAGTTCTTAAATTTGTATTTTAGTGTGTGGATACATGTACACACAAGTTTAGTACCATTCAAGATATGCTGAGTTAACTGTGTGATCTTCTTATTGCAACTCTGCTCTTCACTCTCCACACCCTTTTTTGTTACTTACCCTCACTCATAACAAGTCTAACCTAGACTCTTTGGGGGTAATTACTTTGGGTAAAATTTTCAAATGTGCCTAAATTCCATTTTCAAAGGTTATTTAGATTACCTACTCCTATTGACTGTCAGTGGGATTTAGGTACTTTTGAAGATTTTTATCTCTTGCCTCCTTATTTTTGGGCACTGTAAAAAATAGGGTCCAAATTTAGGGCACTAGTCTGCAACAGACTTCCTTTGTGACTTTGAGCACTTAAGGCCAGATTTTTAAATATACATAGGATCCCAAATACCTTTTAAAAATCTGTCCCCAATGTCTCTATGCCTTGATTCTGTAAAATGGGGATAAAGGTGCTTCCCAACCTATTGGAATATTGTGAAGATAAATACATTGAAGATTGCTAGGTATTCGGATACTATGGAAATAGAGTCTTAGCTATTTATTTTTAAGTGACAGCAAATGGATTTGGTGCACTACATTTTGTTACAAAATCCTGATTTCTGCTGCTATTTAAGGATGCACTTATTTTTCACTTGGAAAAAACAGTGAATTACCTGGAGTTTATTTGATATTTTCTGATGCTGAAGAGTATGTAGATGCTTGAGTTTTAAATGTAAACATGGCTTTGAAATCTATAAGATAAAGGCTTTGAACTTATGATGTGGTTGAGTAGGCTAATAACTGATGCACACATTAAATTGCTAAAGCTTGTTTTGCTGTCTTCATATTTATTGCTGTGAACTTAATACATAATTTGGTTTCTCATATCAAGAAATTGCCATAAGCACAAATGAGGCAAGGCCAATAAGTTGCTGATGGCAACATTATCACTTTGGTATGCTTTAATATAGCACCCATTGTTGTGGTATCTGCATGCTGTTTCATGGATTCAATCATGCAAATATAAGGAATTTGCAATTTTTTCCTCTAGATTAATTTCATGAATTTATTATAGACAGTTTGTTTTGAAGTTTCTGTTTGGAGTTTGTGGAGCCAGTTTCTTACCGTATATATTCTATATTTATATAATATAAATATAAAACGTACACAAAGCAGAGTTCCCATATCACTGTAGTTCTTTTTATACAGTATTTTGGTTTTGAATTGTGTGTGTTGGGAGTTAGCTCTTTTGTCAGTATTGATCCAACAATATTTTCTTGGCTGGTTACTCTTTCTATGGGATCTGTTGATTTGGCTAAGTCTCTATTTCGTTTTTCATTTATTATTTATTTATTTTAGTATTGAAGGTGAAGTGATGACAGGGTCACTTCATAGCTGTCAACGTGATGTTCTTTAGCTAGGAGTATCTTCCCCATGTATATGTCACTTTTCTTGTTTTGACATTTCTTTAGTGCTTTTAGATGCACATTCTTTGAGAAGGTCTTAGAGTACAAATAGTTTACCTGTGTAATATATTTGCTGAGGAAAAAGAAAAATTCTATGTGCACAGGAGGCAGAAGAATCATTATCCTAGTGTAAAAATGATGACTTTAATAAAAAGTTACTTTTCACTATCTTTTACTCTTATTAGTGCTGCAGATACAAGACAATTGGAAACTGAGCTGTACTATATCCCAGGTCATGTATTGAGAGAATTGATGATGCCATTTTGATTGTAAAATATTTATTGTTGGTGATATGTGAGCCAGAAATAACCCATCCAGCTGTTTAGATTCCAGGTAGAATGTGTAGTGCTTGCCGTTAGAAAAAAATAAACATCTCTTTACATTGTAAATGGAACAAATTTGATCAGGAGTCACAAATAAATGATGCCCCATTATTTCATTTTTATGAAGTCACTACTTGGAATAAAACACCCACTTTAAGCAAAAAGAACCACATTAGAATGTCATAGACTTAAAATCAGGAAATAGGAGTTAAGATTCCAGATAAAGACAATTTCATCTTGCCCAATCCTAGTCCCCTATGTCCCTCATTGTTCTATAACTATAGCCTGAACCACCCTTACAGTCATGTACTGTGGGTGCTCTGCGTTTCTTATGAGCTGTGTTTCTTGTATAACCCAACTACACCATTCCTTGCTTTAAAAACTGTGTAACCAGTTCACCCATAACCGCAATAAATCCAGTCTCAGACATTCCTCCTGTTCACATCGCCTTTCATTCAGCTACATATAAATCAGTGGCCTTTCATAGGAAAGCACCTCTACTGATCCCACCTTTCTACTGTAGTCGAGTCTGAAACTTTTCCGCATCTTACCCTTTTACATACAATCCAAATAATCCCTAACCCATCTACCAGTCCACTATAAGCCACAAAGACCAATATGGTATCCTGTGGTTACAAAATCATAGCTGTCGCAAATTCAGAACTAGAACAACCATCAATAGTTAGGTCTTTTCTTTATACGGTTTGGGCATTTGATCTTGGCATCATGTATCGGGCCCCACCAAATTCATGGCCATGAAAAATGCATCACGGGCCGTGAAATCTGGTCTTTTGAGTGCTTTTATCCTGTACTATTCAGTGTTTCTCAAATTGGGGGTTCTGACACAAAAGGGAGTTACGGGGGGGTCACAAGGTTATGGGGGGGTCACAGTATTACCACCCTTACTTCGCTGACTTCAGAGCTG
>NW_020669994.1:0-2132 GCF_002925995.2 Terrapene triunguis | reverse complement strand
GTCCTCGAGGTCAGGCAGGCCTCTGGGTAAGGGAGTGGGGACTCAGACCCTTTCACTAGCCGATTCCACCGGGGTCATGTACAAGCCAGGGGAGATCCCCACAATAGCAGGACCAGAACCCCCCCTTTACACTTGCACTCTGTACTCATTGCGTCTCTGCAGCTGCTCCCTCTGGGCTTTCTCAGCACCTGGCCCCACAGCACTTCCTGGCAGCCAGAGACTGCGCGTTCTACACCTGCTCCTGTGGATGTGGCCTCTCTCCTGATTCCTGAGGAAAGGAACCTTTCCAGGAAATGGCCACGGCTTCTGGGAATCCGTGTGTGGCTGGTGGACAGCACCAAAAATCATTTGGTTCCTGGTACACAAGGCAACTTAAAAGCTAAGTGCTCAGGCAGGGGCTTGAACCCTGGACCATTAGATTAAGAGCCTAACGCTCTACCAACTGAGCTAGCCAGGCTTATTGAGAGCATCTTCCCCTTTCACCACAAAAGCGAGCAGGTAGGCAAAAGAGAGGCAAAAAAAAGTCCCTGGAACGCCTCCTCTTTTTCTGCACAGCCACTGCCCATCAGCAGGATTCCTCCTCCTCCTCCTTCCTGTGCCTCAGTGTCACTAAATCTCCGCACCTAGACAGCCGGTCCGTCCGCTGCACCCCAACCCCCCATGCCTAAGCCTCCCTGACAAAGTCCTGCACCTGTCTCCAGAGAATTAAGTTTCACATCTCGCTGGGAACTCGACTTCTTGTGCCCAGAGAGTCTCTGGCCCCCCTCAGTAGATGACCTTAGAAACATAGTGTCCGCCTTTTCTAAACAAGTACCTGAAAAGGCTTTTCTCACGTGGCCTAATGGATAAAGTATCTGACTTCAGATCAGGCGATTGAGGGTTTGAGTCCTGTTGTGTTTGTGCAGTTTTACCTTTGTGCTGAAAGTCCTGCTCCCTTCAGGGCTGGAGCCTCTTCTTGGCCGCTCAGGGCAATGTTCTGGCTTCAGCTACAGCCCGGGAAGGAATTAGGGGTTGGGCGTGACAAAGGCTGGGGCATGAGCCCCACGTGCTTCCAGTCTAGCCTTTGCCATTCCTGACTTGCCAAAGAAAATGGGCAGATCCCCGGACTAGCATGTAGAGCAGTTTCCCTCTTCCAAATGTGAGCCTGTCCTTGTGCTTGAGGGGGCTTGCTACATAGCGCCTTGGGAGCCTGGGTGTTTCTCTGCTTCTCGCCAGCTGGGGAAAAGCCTCTTGAGGTAAAATCTCCTGTCCCACTGCAAAAGTGAGCACCTGGAGTATGAATGGTCAGATGCCCCACCGGGGGGCTGGCCCTGCTTTCCTACCGTCTTCTGATGTTGGCCACAGAGCATCACAGCCGCCCCGCATGCTAGACTGCAGGTGGCTTTCAGTGCGGGTTTGGCATGGCAGGGAGCAGGCTGTCCAGGTGTCTTTGTAGCCGTCTGCTGGCCACACATAGGCATGGTCCTCCCCTCCTCTTGTCCTGCCCTCAATTGCTCTGTGGCTTTTAAGCCTTCCCTTGGAGCTGTTAGCACCAGCCGCCTCTGCTCTAGATGCCCAGAGGAGGAAAGGTGTGCTGGGCTCCAGCCTGGGACTCTTCCTCCCTCCTGACTAGCTGTGACTATTAAGCCTGGCTCTGGCACTCCTTCCTTTAAATGCCATGTGGGCAAGAGGAAGAGGGTGGCAGCTGCAGGTACAGGGACTAAAGTTGTGGACATCAGGTGAAGCAGCAAGAAAAACAACCATATGGTCAATCCGCAGGAATCTCTAGCCAGACTGTTAAGTTCTAGGACCCCAACCTATAGTGGCCATCCTGTTGAACCAGCTGGACCAAAGACCTATCTCCAGTGAGCATCAGTCACCCAGCAGGAGGGGAAAAAACCTCTCTCTACTTTACCCCGAGACAGGGTAGCTAAGCACATCGAGTTCCAAGGCTTTGTAGAAAACGAACATATCTCCAGAAGGTCCCACTGAGATTTGAACTCAGATTCTAGGATTCGAAGTCCTGAGTGGTGCCTATTACACCATGGGACCTGCTACAGTTTTGATTTCTAGACCTCTGTGACTCTCGGCTTGCTGGCTTGCACGCTGCACTTATTGCTTCCCACTAGCGGCTTCCTCTCGCAGGACTCTCT
>NW_020669993.1:0-1672 GCF_002925995.2 Terrapene triunguis | reverse complement strand
GCGGGAAGCGGCGTGGGCTGAGGGATGTGCTGGCCGCGGCTTCCCGCTGCCCCCATTGGCCCGGGACGGCGAACCGCGGCCAGTGGGGGCCGCGATCGGCCGAACCTGCCGCGTCAGCAGGTAAATAAACTGGCCCGGCCCGCTAGGGTGCTTACCCTGGCGAGCCGCGTGCCGAACGTTGCTGACCCCGGTCATAATGCCGCTATATGAATCCATAGTACACCCACACCTTAAATACTGCATGCAGTACTGGTCACTCAATCTCGAAAAGATATATTAGAATTGGAAAAAGGTACAGAGAAAGGGCAACAAAAGTGATTAGGAGTATAGAACAGCTTCCATATGAGGAAAGATTAAAAAGACTGGGACTTTTCAGCTTGGAAAAGAGACGACTAAGAGGAGATATGATAGAGTTCTATAAAATCTTCACCGGTGTGGAGAAAGTGAACAAATGTAATTTACTCCTTCACATAACACAAAAAGATAGAGTTATTCACCTTGTGTAATAACTGTAGTTCACCTTCTTCGACATGCGAGTCCCTGTGGGTGCTCCACTTAAGGTGATGGTGTGCCCTGCGCCTCTAGTTGGAGAATTTTGACAGCAGTACCTGGCTGGGCCCCACATGCGCTCTCCCCGTCTCACGCCTACAGTGGCAATTAACTGCTGTGCGGCCCCTCCACCCCCCAGTTCCTTCTCAATCGCAGCGGAATTAATTAGAACTCTGAAGTAGAGGGGAGCAGGATGGCTAGTGGAGCACCCACAGAGACTCACATCTCGAAGAACCTCAGTTACTGCACAAGGTGAGTAGCCCTCTCCTCTTCTTCGAGTGGAGTCCCTGTGGATGCTCCACTTTAGGTGATTGTAGAGCAGTGCCCCTCGGGGGAAAGGAGGCGCTTTGCAGTTAGGTCTGAATAGATGATAAGACTGTATGTCACCACTGAATGTCAGAGCCTGAGACTTGATCAATGATGTAGTGTTGAATATCTGAGGAGATGTCCAGGTAGCTGCGTTGCAAATGTCAGGAATAGGCACATCGTGCAGGAAGGCAACCGATATGGCTACAGATCTTGTGGAGTGTGTTCTAACCCATGAAGGGGGTTGTAGGTCATGTTGTCGGTAACAGAGCTGAGTGCAATCTGAAATCCATCTGGAAAGTTTCTTAGAGATGGGTTTGCCTTTGGAGTGGTCCGAGGTGGAGAGGAACAATTTAGGAGTTTTCCTGAACAATTTGGTCCGTTCAAGATAAAGAGCTAGTGCCCTTCTAACATCCAGGGTGTGGGAAAATCGCTTCTTGCCTGTCCTTGTGAGGTTTAGGGAAGAATGTGGGAAGATGGATAGGCTGATTGATGTGGAAGGAACAAGGGACTTTAGGCAAAATTTTGGGCTGAGATCTGAGAATGACCTTGTTTTTGAGAAAAACCGTATAGGGTGTTCTAGCCATCAGTGCACCAATTTCTCCCATTTGTCTCACAGACATGATGGCGACTAGGAAGGCCACATTCATGGAAAGATGTAGAAAAGAACACCTGGCCAAAGGTTCAAATGGGGCGGTTGTGAGAGATCGAAGCACTAAAGTCAGATTCCACAGGGGCGTTTGGGCTCTGGGTAGAGGTTGTGCACTCCTGGAGGAATCTTTTGGTAATTGGGTGAGAAAAGACTGAAACGCCATCC
>NW_020669992.1:0-2739 GCF_002925995.2 Terrapene triunguis | reverse complement strand
AAACTGAAGTGAGCTCCTTTTTAAAACCCAGGTGCCCTGATTAGCCTACCTTAATTGATTCTAGCAGCTTCTTCTTAATTGGTTCCAGGTGTCCTAATTAGCCTGCCTGCCTTAACTGGTTCTAGCAGTTTCCTGATTACTCTAGTGCAGCTCCTGCTCTGGTCACTCAGGGAACAGAAAACTACTCATCCAGTGACCAGTATATTTGCCCTCTACCAGACTCCTGTACCCCACTGGTCTGGGTCTGTCACAATGGGTACATGCTAAGTATGGGATGGCTGCATTCCTATTTGATTAGAGCTGACACTTACTACTGCCCCAGTTGGAATCATAATTCTCCTGTTCTCTGAATTCCAATGACTGAAATTCAAGATTTTAATTACAAGTTTCGTGTGTTTCTTTGCTCTGATTGAGTTGAGAAAACTGTATTTTACACAGCACTGCCCTTGGATCCCAATGGGTGGTATTGGGCTGTTAAAATATTTTGTCTCTTAACTTGGTACCAGGGCATCCTATTTTATTTTATAGTTGGATAGATTTTATCAGCCTTCATAAAATTGTTTGTTACATGTGTTATCTTGCAATGATCAGAAGGTTTGTAAGATCCTAAATGGATTCCTGCATGTTGAAATAAAATAATGAGTCGACACGAATGATTTCTGGTGAAACAGCTCTTTTTCCTAAAGATCATTTCAATGTCAGGTGAAAAAATAATTAATACATGTGGAGAAACTGCTATTTAATTCTGCATTAGAAAATTGCCAGAATTTTTCAAAACACGTACATGAATTAGGAACCTGAGTCCCAGTAACTTTGCACCTTAGTTGAATTCCTAAGGGTGAGCTTTTTAAATGTTCTAAAGATGCAGGTAAGTGTCTAGGTATATATATAAATCTGCCTAAGCCTTGGACTTCTGACTGACACACACACAGGGCATGATGAAAAGGGAGATTCCCTGGAGGTTTGAGCAGGACTTGCTATGGCCTTGATGTTTATGCTGTTTTAACAAGCAAAATAGGATTTAATACCCCTGTGAGGACAATTGAGTAATGATCATTATCCTCAGCCACAAGGGAGATCCCAACAGCTGTCAAGGAGAGGATGAGGCTGCTTTCCCCTTTAAGCCCTTTAAGAACCCAGGAGAGGCAACACTAAGTTTCTGTGCATCATACACAAGAGCGTGCATTGAGTGAGAACACAAGAGCAGCGCAGCCAAGCAGCAAAATGTAGGTGTCTTTGCAGAGTGAATGGGATTGTCTGAGACACTGAGGAGACCAGAGCAGTGGTGGAATCTGGATCCCGATCTCCACACCGAGTCACAATCATTGGAGAGATGTCCACTGCATGCTGAGCATTAAAGGTAAATCTGATCATTCCTGCATCAAATCCTGGGGATTTTAGGGAGAAAATCCTGGTATATTGGGAAACAGAGCAAGCTGAACTGCCTATCAAGTACACTGTTCCCTTGTAGTTTTACTGCTCTGTATCATTCCCCATTATCCCCTTGATATGTCTCAGCACTGCTCCTACTATTGCTGAACTGAGACACTACAAAGAGTGACTGTACATATTGCAGAACAGAATCGGTCTGCAGTTTCCTGCCAGCAGACTCACAGAAATCAGCTGGGTTACAAGTTACAGCTGCGGGTGGAATGTGTCCCTGGGTTTGTAGGTGATTCTCCTAGGGGATAAGCATGAGAAGGTTCTGTGCACATCCTCTTGGGGTTTTCCCTTCGTGCACAGGGCAGAGTCATCTTCTCTTTGCTGTTGGTCAGTGTCACTGCCTAATCTCCATCACTAGCATGATACCTTCACGTGTGTGTCCCTCTCTGGGAAAGCTTCTGTGTTTGACCCCAACCACCATCAAGCTAGTTTAGGTGTCGTAGTTGAAGAGAAACTTAACATGAGCTCCCAGTGTGATCCTGTGTCAGAAAGTGCTAGTGTGATCACTTAAAATCTATCCTTTTTAGTTAATACATTTGTTTGTTTCTTATACCCGAGGCAGTGTGTTTCGTTTGAAGCATGTCAGAGATTCCGCTTGGGACAACAAGCCTGGTACATATCAATTTCTTTGTTAAATTGGTGAACTCATATAAGCTTGCAGCATCCAGCGGGCATAACTGGACACTGCAAGACGGAGGTTCCTAGGGTTGTGTCTGGGACCGGAGATATTACCTAGTGTCAATCAGTTGCACAATCCAAGCAGCGGCTGGCTAAAAGTGCTCACTCACATAGCTGGGAGCAGCTTACATACTAGAGGCTCTGCGTGAACAGCCCGGGAGTGGGGATTCTCCCAGCAGAGCAGGGTAAGACTGGCTCCCAGAGTCGAGGATTGGAGTGACCTAGCTGATCACTGGTCCAGATAACACCAGAGGAATGTCACACTATGCAACTATGAATGAAAGAACTTGGGAACAGAAGAGTGATAAATTAACAGGGTAGTGCACTTTGGACATGTGTAAAATCTCAGATTAAAGCAGTGTCTTGGATCTGTGAAAGTTTATAAATATGCCTTCCATTTGCACTTTGAACTTTTCCAGAATCAAATGGCTGGAAATTTATCCAGTTCAATTGTAAAGCAATCTTTTTCAATGCTCATTATTTTATCTACCACTAGATAAATGTCATCGGAAATGGAGGAAGGAGGAATTTGTAGACAGCTCTTGGAGAAAAGAGAAGGGGAAAATGAAATATATATCACAGAGTTCATCCTCCTTGGATTTGGGAATCTCCGTGAAA
>NW_020669991.1:0-1388 GCF_002925995.2 Terrapene triunguis | reverse complement strand
CAAACAAAACGAAATGCAGAAAAATCCAAGAAAACCCCCTGGCCCGGCGGAGAGGGAAGGAGGAGGGTTAAACCTCCGGAGACTTTTTTCCCCCCGTCTTTCTACAAATTTTCCTCCAATCACAATGTTGTGAACAAGGAGGATTTAAAAAGCAAAGCACCAGTGATGTTTTCCAAAGTCTCAGTGAAACTCATTGGGGGGGAAAAAATCAAGGTGACAGTCTTATTTGCAATAAAACTGGTCAGCGCTGTGACATACCGATGCTATCTGTAAAAGGTCTCCTTATCTTGTTTAAACAGGACACACAAACACTGCGATCTTTGGTCAAAGGAAGATCTAGGGTTGACTGAATGCATCAGTGTGGCTATGCAGCAGGGTTGCTGCCAGGATTTTACCAGAGAGCCAATGGCACAGGGAACATGGGGGGAAGGGGTTGCCCTCCCACACACTTTGGCCCCATGCCTGCAAACACTTAAGCCTGCCCCAACTTTCCTTACATAAATTGTTGACAGTCAGTGGTCCTGAGATTGGGCCCTGGGAGTGGATATTCACTCTCCTTGTATCACAAAAGAACTTGGAAGTTGGGGGTATGAGTTATTTTATTCTATGTGATTAAAATACAGGTTGTGAACCCCATACGTACACTAATGAGCACTTAGACAAATACCCACATTAAGTGGGACAATCTGCATTAGGAACTGCTGGCCAGTGTAAGGCATTCACAATGTAGCCCTTTACTATCTCTCCTCAACAATGTAGTGACCCTCATGTCTCTGTGGAGAAAGGATTTGAGATACCAATGTTTACAAGTATCCAGGTTGTTTCTGCCCTTTTGTTTCTTCCTTCCCTCCTCCTCCTCCTGTCATTGTCTCTCCACCCTTCTTTCTGTGTTTGTGTCTTGCAAAAGCTTTGCATTTCTCTTATTTCCCTTATGTCCATATCTACCTTTTTCCCTTCCCCATTTCCCTTTTCCCCTCTCTTCCCTCTCTCTTTGTCTCTTCTTTTAGGTCCCAATCCAACTCCCACTGATTTTAATGGCAGTTGGATTGGAAACTTGCAGAGGAGAGAAGCAGAAGCCCTTTACATGTTGGAAGGACTTCAGGGGGCAACTGACTAGGATCATACAAAGCCTTGTCTACACCTTGCACCAGCTGAATTCAAGCAGTGCAAGCCCCCATGTGGGATCTTGTTTCGGTTCAATAGTGGCTTATTTTATTTGACCTTAAATCTGCTCCTAATTGACTTGAACTAAACTGAAATAAACTTGGTATAAATCAAAATAAGTGTGTCCATACAGCCATTTGCACTGGTTTGACTAAGGGCTTGTCTACAGGGGAGTTATTCCTGATTAACTGTGTGGATGCTTTGATTCTGGAATAAGAGTGCTG
>NW_020669990.1:0-1404 GCF_002925995.2 Terrapene triunguis | reverse complement strand
AGTCCAGTGGAAGGCAACAAAAATGATTAGGGGGCTGGAGCACATGACTTATGAGGAGACGCTGAGGGAACTGGGATTGTTTAGTCTGCAGAAGAGAAAAATGAGGGGGGATTTGATAGCTGCTTTCAACTACCTGAAAGGGGGTTCCAAAGAGGGGGGATCTAGACTGTTCTCAGTGGTAGCAGATGACAGAACAAGGAGCAATGGTCTTATGTTGCAGTGGGGGAGGGTTAGGTTGGATATTAGGAAAAACTTTTTCACTAGGAGGGTGGTGAAGCACTGGAATGGGTTACCTAGGGAGATGGTGGAATCTCCGTCCTTAGAGGTTTTTAAGGTCAGGCTTGACAAAGCCCTGGCTGGGATGATTTAGTTGGGGATTGGTCCTGCTTTGAGCAAGGGGTTGGACTAGATGACCTCCTGAGGTCCCTTCCAACCCTGATATTCTATTATTCTAATTTTAAAATTATAATTTGTATGGCTGCAATCCACGGCCCCTCACCGTGGCGCTCTGTCTGCCTTTAGTAGTGGCTGGGCCACCGGTGCAGATTGATGAGACTGCTACAACCTTGACTAGGACAAGTACTCAGGCCATAGAGGCTCATGCTGTGAGATCCAGTGGTTGCAGGTTCAAACCCTGCTACTGTTGCTCCACCCAGGAGTGCAGCACCACATAAGAAGAGACAGTCCCAGTCCCTGCCCCTGGAGAGTTTACAATCTAACGAGGCATGAGAGAATGGAAGTGTTGTTATCCCCATATTACAGTCTGGGAACTTGGCCGTGGAGAGATCAAGCCTCTGCACTCCTATCAATCTAAATAAATATCAGTCAATCTGATGTGGGTAGAAGGTAGAGTTGTTATGCCATTGTGTATCCTAAAATTCTATCTTTTGCCCAGCTGGTTAAGGGATCCTTTTGTGTGTGTCCCCAGATAAATGGGGGATTGACATATACTTCTAAATAGAACCCAGTTTCCCGATGCTGTTGCTGTATGCACCATTACCGGAGTGGTGTGGGGAGAGAGCAGATGAGATGGGTGTAGCAAAAGAGAGACCTGCCCAGGGAGAGGACCAGGAAGAATTGTAAAGAAACAATCTCTGGCAGGAGACAGACAGACTGAGAGTCTCAGTTGGCATAAATGAGCATAGCTCAATGTATTCAATGATTGGTTTATGCCAGCTGAGAATCTGGGAACCCCATCCTGAGTCACAGCCACATTGCCACCAGACCCTGCGTGCCAAATTCAGACACTAGGGTCACGTCAGAACACAACTTCCGTGTTGCGCCCTCTTGTGATTTGAGCCCCTCGGGCCCACCCCCCACCTGCCAGCCTCTGTGCTGTCAGCAGCAAGCCACCCCCTTCCCACACAGGCCTCAGGGCATCAGTAGTGGCTGTTCTCAGCCCTC
>NW_020669989.1:0-1104 GCF_002925995.2 Terrapene triunguis | reverse complement strand
GTGTGCTGGAGGTCAGAGTAGATGATCATGATGGTCCCTTCTAGCCTTAAAGGCTGAGTCTGTGGCTAGAACATATGTCTACCACAACAATGATTTGTGTCTTGTTCTCAAGTTGACCACAAACTTCCTGTCTGACAAGTTACTCAAGCTTTCTATGGCTCACCCATCTATAAAGCCCATCTATAAAAGTGCACTCAATTATTAGAACGGTCAGTGGAAGAAGAGTGAGACAGGAACTTAGGATGTCCTGGTTCCAAATCCTGCCATGCATTCCACTTCACCGGGAAGCATTTTGGTGGAAAATAAAACAGGCATAGAAGGATTCCCAGACCCCGGGTTTCCCAAAATATTATGAAAGATGTCTGAGCAAGAGAGGAACTGAAAGGACTAGATAGTTGACTGTAAAGCAGAATTAGTTTTGTGCACATGAGGAGTGCATTTCCTTAGGTGTACACTTAATGTGTGTACATTAAACCCCAGGTCCTCCAGACCAGCCACACACAGCTTGGCACAAGTATAATAGGGTGAGGGGCAAAGATGAATTTTAGCTATCTTATGGCTCCCCAATCCGGGGTTGAAAATAGGGGAATGGGGAGGCACTAACTTCTTAGCATAAGCAAGTTTTTTTTTTTTTTTTTTTAAAGAACAAAGCTGAACTCTTTGGCTCACACTTGTTCAGTTTTAGGGTATGTCTACGGTGAAACCCCAGGTGTGACCACAACACCTATAGGCATACCTGGGGTAGCTTTGATCTAGCTAGCTCAAATAACAGTAGCAGCAGTGAAGCTGTGACAGCACAGGTGGCAGTCTGGGCCACCCACTCAGCAACCCTTCTGGGCTGGTACAGCCTGTGCTGCTCTGGCTTCACTGCTATTGATTGGGAGTCAGCTAGATCAAACCTAACTTAGGTATATGCTGCAGCCACACCTCTGATCCCGCTGTAAATATCAGTGATTAAGTATATGTTTATATAGTGATTAAGGTTCATTTTCCTCAGCATTTCCACTACTTCACAAGATGAAAAAAAATGCCCATTTAGCTATGCTCACATTTGAAACACTTTTCAAACTCCTCCAAGCTTTCAGTATGGATTTGCATGCATCA
>NW_020669988.1:0-5658 GCF_002925995.2 Terrapene triunguis | reverse complement strand
TGAAGTACTCACTGGAGCCACTACAGGAGGTTGTGGGATGCAGTAGCTGTAACAGCTGTTGTACGTCTCCTTTCCTCACCAGCATTCACAAAGGAATAGCTGTTGGACCTGCAACCTCATGGATTCACTGAGTACGGCCTCAGCCTACCCTGGCTCATCCTGCCCTCCCCGACATGCAGGAGGTGTTAAATCTGAATGTGTTCTCAGTGTGTCCTGCACTGCCATATGGCAGCACCACCCCACTTGCACCACAGGAGGAGGAGATCTGGCTTTTCCCCTAAGAGAAGGCAGCTCAGTCTGAAATCAGGTGTTTGCAGAGCACAGCACAAGCGTGACTCCACTTCCGTGTACCTCCCGGAGAGCAGCACTGGAAAAACAGTGTTGTGGTACTGGTTGGAAATGCCTGTGAGCAATTGGAAGGAAAACTAGAATATATTGTGGTCCTATAGTGAAGGGGTCTGGAAAACTCTTAGAGATTGTATTGTGTTCATGAAACTATTGTGTGTAGTTGCCAAGTTTTTTACAGTGATTTTTGGGTGCTAACCATGTGACACTGTAAAGGAGCCTGATTTTCATTAAGGGCAGAGTACCCACACTTGGAAAACCACCCTCCTTTAAAGTGTCTCAAGTTGGGCATCCAAAATCATTAGTCACTCTTGACATTCTTGTGCTCCCCTGCCTGTCTGTTATCTACTTGTCTCTTGTCTCATACTTGGATAAGCTCTTTAGGGAAGGGACCATGAACAGATCTAATCACATTGCTCAGTGGAAGGCTCTCAGGCCCTACTGTGGTGAGCACGATATAAGAACTATATAGAATAGATTCGTCTTTTTGTTCTGTTTGCACAGTGCCTAGCACAATGGAGTTCTGGTCCATGAACAGTGCTCCCAGGTGCTACCACAATACAAATAATTCTACTCACCATTTTAAAAACCAACATTTTCCATAGTGGCATCTGAAATATTTGCAAGCTGTGGAGCTCTTCCTAGCCCTACACACGTGCTCCTTACCCATTGCTAAATTGCAGCCAAGTCTGGGGTAGAACACAGCAGAGCCAAGAAGTCTACACAGCAGTGTAGGGATGAGAAACGAAGAATACCATCTGTAATTGAAGCAATTGGGCAATCTAGGCGGATGCAATTCAATGAAACATTTCAGAATTTGACAGTAATGCAGATGTCTTCTGATGTGTGAAAAATATCTCCAGGTATGGGCCAGGGTATTTAGGGCATCTCTGCTTGGATGCAAGGTTAGCCACATGAAAAAGATATAATAGCAGTTCCTCAGCCAGTGGATCTATGCTGATTTACACCAGCTGAGAATCTGGCCCATAGACTCAGGCCCTGTCGGTGCTACCTAGTCCTATTTGACCTCTAGCATATTCTTTTGCTCTGCGGCTGCTTCACAGAGACTGCAGCTATTGATTTCAGCAGGTAGAAAAAAAATTTAACACTAAAGTGGAGGAGAAGGGGAATCATTGGAAAGTTGAAACTTGTAAAATAAATAAATGACCAGAAATTTGCTGTCTCAGCTGTAGACCTCAAAGGGTAACGACACTTTTAGTGATCATAAAATATGTGATTTCTCTTTTAAGCATTTGTGAGCTTATAAAAAAAAAAGACGGAATTAAGTTCTGGAAGCCTTTAAAAAACCAGAAGGCATATCCAGCGGAAACTCAGCTTAGGGGATAATTTATGAACAGGGTGAGGGTACAACAACAATTGCACTATTATGGGCTGGAATAACACGCTTACGACCATGGCGATGTATATGGGACACATTTTGATGTGCTTACTCAGTCTTTACATTGTGAACAGTGGCCATGTAGACGCTGAGAGAAGTTGTCAGGAAATGACCCTGTAAATATTGGGGGGGGAGGAGGAATAGTTTTCATTCGCTTTGGGCAATGCACACTGCGTAGCGGGGAACATAGTTCCTTACTAGATCATTCCATCTGGTGACACAGAACTGAGACACTTCAGTAATTGATTGCCTTATTTTGGGGTACTGCTGAAGTTGGTCTGAAGATTCACCACCCGTTGGGCTTCTTGCACACAGGTGACTTGGAGTTTCTGGGTATGTCTGCATTGCACACTAAGCCCTGGTCTGTGGGACCTGGGCTTGTGGACTTGCTGTTTCCAAGCCTGTGCTTGAGCATCCACACTGCCTTGTAAACCCAGGTTTACAATTGCTGGACCCGTGTCTTTTAGCTGCACTTACGTGTCCATACTGCACTATGCAGACCTTCTGACATGGGTCTGTGGCTTGACCTGTGTCCACACTGCAAAATGACAGGGCTTGGACCCAAGTTGCAGCAGGACTCTAGCTCTGACCTACCCTCTAGCAGGATCCTCTGACCGAGGTCTTGAGTGCTTGCTGACCCAAGTCAGACTGATTTGTGTGTGGACTGAAGGGAAGCTTGGACTTAAACCTGAATCAGAGCCTGGGCTTAGTATGCAGTGTAGACATAAGTTCAATGTAAGAAGCAATGGGTCACTTGCATACTTAGAACATCCTGTGTGCGTAAGGTTGTGCTGAATTGGGACCTAAGGGTATGTCAACACAGCCAATACCCTCCACCCCCAAGCCTGTGACAGTACATCTCAGAGCCTGGGTCTACAGACTTGGGCTCATGCTGCGGTGCTAAAAATAGACATGTAGATGTTCTGGCTTGGGCTCTGAATCCCACCCCACTTCTCGGGCTCCTGAGCCAGAACGTCTACATAGCTATTTTTAGTGCCATAATGTGAGCTCTGAGACTCGCTGCTGCAAGTGAGTTTTTTTGTTTTTGCCATGTCGACATACCCTAAATCACAGTTTTATGAAGGACACAGCACTTCAAAGCTCTCAGCCATCTGAGTAAAAAAATTATTGTCCCGAAGTTTTCTCCATGAGTAATTACACACATAGCTGTACCATTTTTCTGTGTGAGCTTGGCATCTTATCTCAGAATAGTCTTCACTGCAGAGTTAGCCTGGGCTCTTACCTGGGTGTTTCCCCTCCTCCCCTTGTCCACACACACAAACTTTTCACTTGAGTTTAGTAGTGCTTTCAACCCAGATAGCCTGGGGGTGTGGGTTAGAGAGGAGTGCAGGTTCTACTGTCACTCAGGCTAGTAACCTGCCCCCCTTGCAGGCTAAATCCCTTGAATGTTGATAGTCCTGCAGTGCCTTCCCACAATTCTCGCCATGTGCCCAGAAGGAATGACATATTCTCCCACGAGTCACTGGGAAAGAACCATAGATTGGCTCAGCCTGGTGCTGCACAAAGAGCCATGGGATATGCCCCCTTGAAGTCCTAGTCACACACCCAGGGAAGCGCACTACCAGTAACTTGCGTAGGGCTTTGTGGCTGCCACACCCAGACTAGGCTAACATGTAGCAATCGCCTAGGCTAACTCTGCAGTGAAGAAGACATACCCTAAGATGACTATAAGCGTGTCTACTAGAATCTTCAAAGAGCATTGAGATGCACTATATGGGTATTGCCTGTGTGGACTATATTTGTGTGAGGACTTCAACCACCAGTGTTTGGTAGTTAAGGAGCTGAAAAGATCATTCTGCTATATACCAGGGCTAGACGTTTCAACAACAATAGGGTTTGGAGACTGAGTGGGAAAGCATACACAAATCCTTTCTCAGCCACTGATAACACAGGAAATATGTTCTTTTGGATTTCTTTTCCATTAGTCTGTTAGTATAGATCAACTGTGATTTTACTTAGAGCGGTACAGAGATTCCCTCTCTATCCCTTTTAGGATAGATGCTTAATGTTGAAGCATCCTGACTGAGAGGTAAGAAGACAAATAATGTAACCATTTATTCTTTGTCCTTATATAACATCTTTCTTCCACGGCTCTCAACATGCTGTGTAAACACTAAGTGAGGCTGCAACTCTCCTGTGAATTATCTGCTATTATTTCCAGTTGATCGATGGAGAAAATGAGACCCACAGAGATTAAAGCCAAAATTTTCAGACTTGGGGACCTGACATTAAGCATCTAATATTTAGGCACTTAAATAGAAGTGGTCTGATGTTATTCCTCTGCCCCTCGCCTCCATCTGTAGGTCCAATTGAAGTCAGTGGGAGCTGTGAATACTAAGCACATTGAAAAATCAGGCCTGTTATCTAGGTACCTCATTACACATGGCCAGAGCGGAGAGATTTCTGGAGGGAGGTGGGACTCCCTATCTGCACACTGGTAACAGCTGAAGTGGAGCTCAGGGTTCAGATCTAAATCCAAACCCTCCCAAGTTTTGTAGCTGTTCATACTTCATGTTCCAGCCAAATTTCCCCAAAGTTCAGCGTAGGGGAGTGTTCCAGACTGGAACACTAAATCTCACTTATCTCTAGTATCCTTACCTAAGAATTCTGAAAGTATCAGTCTTGACCGCCAAAGTGACCTAACCATTTGTTCTCTATAATCTTTCAGCTAGTCTTTTTTGTTGTTGTTGTTGTGGTTGAAAAGAGACAAGAACAATCCCCTCCCACGGCAGATTCAGTCATCTTCTTTGAAGGACTTGTCTCTAGCAGTGAATCTCCTTCTTACTAGCCAGTAGGTCATTTGTTTCCCTGGAGTGAGCACTCTTGTTCAATGACGGATCAATGGCTAATAAAGCCTACTTCCACTGAAACGGTGATGTGGATGAGATGGTCTGAGAATCTGCTAGTGCTTACTGATGGAGGTTTCTTAGCTCAGCTTATAAGAGATGTTTATACCATCTATCTCAATATCAAAGAGGCAGCTAGACACGTGACCTTCAAAACGAAAAGTCTGCCATTTCTTCAAACTTTGCCACTTTATGGAAATAGAATACACTGTGGAGGGTGTTCATCTCACTGAACCTCCTCCTACTCATGGGCAAACTTTGCCAGATGATCATAGCCCTTAAAAGTTGCAGAGAGCCTCAAGCAAGAATGGGGGTATTAACGTGTTAAAGAAGGGAGCGGGCTGTGAGACTGGACTGATAGTTGCTAATCCTTTCAGTGCCTCTTCCAAGTGAGTCCGGGTCTGACAGAGTTGCCACCACATCTCACTCCTACATCCCTCGTCTTGCCACTAGAGAGAGGAATCTGACAGTTTCTCCTCCTTCCAGACTTCTCTGGTCAAAATGATGGGTGGACTTGATGAGATTTTTGGAGAAGGAGAAAATTTGGGAGAGCTGCAAGGTCTTTCTCTCAAAAGAGTGATCCCAGGAGATCAAATTATCCCTCTGGCTCCTTGAGTGTCAATGAAAGGGGCTTTTTGCCTAGCAAAAACCCAAATAGAAACGGGAGATTTTGCTAGTCTCAGTCTATCAATGTTCCCTAAAGGTTACATCAAACTCTGCTGAAGAAACATAGTCCCAATCCACTGGGTTAGACTTTCCACTCACCAGTCTGTGCAGATTCAGTCAGTTGTATTTTCCACAGCACACTACCCTCACTGAAGCCAGTGGGGAATGCTCATATCCTGTGACCATAGAACTGGGCCCCAAATTACTCATCTCCCACTTCAATCCCAAATCCAACCTCTTTGCCAGCTCCATTCTCAGCTACATCCCCAGGATCTGTGAAGAGAGGATTCTCTGCAACATGTTTATGGCAGGGGAACCTTCCAGGAATTCAGTAAAAACCCAAGTAATAAATTCCATTGTTATTACAGTGAAGAATAACCT
>NW_020669987.1:0-1746 GCF_002925995.2 Terrapene triunguis | reverse complement strand
AAATGCTGGCGGTGAAGCGGGGTTAGGGGTGGAGGCTGACAGCTTGTGACCCCCTGAGGGGTCACGACCCCCAGTTTGAGAACCCCGGGGGTACGTCTATGCGGCAACTAATCCCCCTCCGCTGGCCCGTGTCAGGTGACTCAGACTCCGGCTACGGGGTGGTACAATTGCAGTGTAGATGTTCAGGCTCATGTTGGAGCCCAGACTCTGAGACCCCATGAGGAGGGAGGGTCACAGAGCCCAGCCTCTAGCCCGAGCCCGAATGTCTAAGCTGCAGTTTTAGAGCCCTGCAGTCCGAGTTTGGGTCAGCTGACATGGGCCAGTCACAGGTGTTTTATTGCAGTGTAGCCAGACCCTCACAGCCCATACCGGGACACAGAAGGGAAAGGGGAGCCATGTGCCAGTGCTGACTCACTTTCTTCGAATGCTGAACAAGGAGATTAGGTTATTCATATTAGAATAAAGAGAACAGTGTTCGTTCCTGACCCCTCTCACTGCTAAATCTCTCCTGCAATCTCTAACGAAAAGTGCCCTCGCCTGAGCTTTGGTTTTGTGGGGTGTAGTGGAAAGTAGGATGGTTTAATTCCCTCATTAGTGATAAATGGCTGGGAGGGTTTCTTAATTTCCATATGGAAGTGTGTGCACCTGCCGTGCTTTGTATCCTGAAGACTCCCAGGAACCTTACGAATGACAAAACCATGCTATTTCTCCCGTTGCTATTCTGCAAAATAGTTTCACACTGTCTCATGTTATCTCAGGAAACATCAAATAGCAGATTGCAACAGGAAGGATTTCTAGTATATAATTATATGCAACAATCGACATTAATGCAAAAAGTCAGGAATTGCAAGAGTTAAATCATCCAGCAGCAACATTGCGTTAGCCTGTGCAAAGCTTTGCACATCTTGTGTTTTATTGCATACATTTTATAACAGAAATAGTAATATTAAAGCTACACATTTAACCAGAAAAACAGGAATAGAAAATGTACAAATGTTTTTGCTATTCAAGCCTTACATGTTGCATTGCCTGCTTTTTGTGATTAACGATGCAATGTACCATTAACATGGGCTTTGGCATTTAGGCCACGTCTATACTCTAAAGTTTTATGGCGAGACACCTGCCCACATACCAATATCAGTATGTCGTGAGAGTGAGTTCACATTTAGCTGTCTTTGCCCATGCACCAGGTCCTGTTAGGATGTGTCTACACGGTAACTAGACACCTGCGGCTGTCCTGTGCCAGCCGACTCAGACTTGAGGGCATTTGGGCTGTGGGGCTGTTTCATTGCAGTGGAAACTTCCAGACTTGGGCTGGAGCCTGAGCTCTGGGGCCCTCCCACCTCACGGGGTCCTAGAGACCAGGCTCCAGCCTCAACCTGGAAGTCTACCCTGCAGTGAAACAGCCCCATGAGCCTGAGTCAGCTGCAGGTGTCTAGTTGCTGTGTAGACCTACGCTTAGTGACAGCTTGGGTAGGCATCCCATTGCCACCTTGCAGCACACTACCTTCTAAGTAATTTTTGCAGTGTATTGTGGGATACCAGCGCTTCTCTTAGGGAATTGTGGGAGTTGGTGGCCAAGTTTCCACAATTCCCTCTGTTCAGGGCCAGCACCAGGCAACCAAGCACGTGCTTGGGGCGGCACCTGGTAAGGGGCGGCCAATCTTGGGGTGGCGGGGGGCAGCGCGGCACTTGGCACTCGGTGTGGGGGGGGTTCCGGTGGCGCAGTGCTCGGCGGAGGGGGTT
>NW_020669986.1:0-2003 GCF_002925995.2 Terrapene triunguis | reverse complement strand
AAGGGACAGGTGTTGACTAATAGGAGGGGATGGGCCCTGGTTTGAACAGGCTGACAGAAGGGGATTGGCTGATTGGAGGGGGGCTACTAGGGAGCAGAGGTAAAATGGAGTAGGCTCCCTCCTCTCCTGGGCTCCTTGGCCACCTTCTCCTCCAGGTGACTCCATTTTCATCTCCAACACAGCAACCAGTCCAGTATCTCTCCAATAACCCCCAAACTCCTCTCACCCAATAATCTGTCAATGATCCTTTGGTTGCCCGCAACTTCCCTCAAGCTGCCTGTGGTTCCTCAAAACTTTCTTTCACACCACTCCCGATGCTCAGGGAAATCAGTGATTGTTGTCATCAGTAAAATAAATGTTATATGAAGCTGCACAAACCTTTCAAGTGGGCCACAAATGCATGAAACACTGTGTGTGGGGTGGGGAGGACGGACCCACAAAACAATATTTGTTTAAATAGCAAATATCTTTAATGTAGCACTTCTCAGAAGAAAAATTCCTACTTTACCTGCTTTCCAATGAGCAAATAATCTGTTTAACTCCAGTCAAAAGTTAGAGGGTTAAAATAGGCTATAGACTCAGCATAAACTACGGTATCATTAATGATGTCTACATAATAGTCCAAGGTCCCAAATGTTGGAAACCCCAAATCATTGGGCTTGGTGAAGGGGTGTGATAAAGGCAGAGTTTAAAAGTCCATCTGTTCATGTGTAAAGGGGATTTTAATATCATTTAGACCCCACCTGCACTAGAAATATAATTCTGACAGTCGTAGTTTAAGAAAAGTTTACATTTGCATTGTGGACAACCCCTAACTATATTGTAACTGGGATGTGTCACTGAGCTAAAGCACGAGGGATTTTGCTTTGTGTGTTACACTTCACTTTCTCCCTCTGTGGGGGATTTGTGGATTTTACTATGTGTATCATTCTCTCTGGGGAGATTTTGCCACACGTATTACACTTTCTGCCCTTGTAGAGATGAGGAGTATTTTGCTGTATTATACGCTCACCATCTGGATGGATGGTAGGTTGCTGGGTGAGTCACTGTTCCCCTCCCTCTATAAGCCCTCTATAAGCAGATGGCTGAACAAACAATGAGGCATCTACCCAAAATAAGGCTGATTAGAGAGACAAGGTGGGTGAGTGAGGTAACACCTTTTACTGCATCAACTTCTGTTGGTGAGAGACAATCTTTGAAACTTAGGCCTTGTCTACAGTGCCACTTACAGTGCTGAAACTTTCTTCACTCAGGAGTGTGAAAAAACAACCCCCTTGGTGATGAAAGTTACAGCGCTGTAAAGTGGCAGTGTAGACAGTGCACCAGCACTGAGAGCCGCGCTCCCGGCACTGGTAGCTATTCCCCTCGCGGAGGTGGTTTTATTACATTGCTGAGAGAGCTCTCCCCCAGTGCTCTGCCGCGACTTTTTCTTATATAGGCACCTATTACCCCCTAGCCCCATCCCGATTTTTAATACTTGCTATCTGGTCACCCTACATAAAAAATAAGGCTCACAATACAGTTGGTGACTGATCCCCAGGTATATAGAGACACGGCATAGGATGGGGCTTAATGCGGTATTTGATCCAGATATATCCAAGAACTACAAGACTGAGGGTGCACAGTGTGTTTGAGGTTTGATTCCCAGTCTATGGGAGCCTCTGCCCAGCACGGGACAGTACAGTGTGTGTGTGTGTGTGTGTGGTTAATCCCCAGTCCACAGGAATCTCTGCCCAGCATGGGACTGTACACTGTGTGTGTGGGGGGAGGTTGATCCCCCGTCCATGGGAGCATCTGCCCAGCATAAGGCTGTATGGTGTCAGGGGTTTGATCTCTGGCCCATGGGAGCCTCTACTCAGCACGGGGCTGTACAGTGTGTGTGTGTGTAGGGTTGATCCCCAGTCCATGGGAGCCTCTGCCCAGCACGGGGCTGTATCGTGTGTGTGGGGGGAGGGGCGTTGATCCCCAGTCCGTGGGAGCCTCTGCCCAGCACGGGGCTGTAC
>NW_020669985.1:0-1706 GCF_002925995.2 Terrapene triunguis | reverse complement strand
CCCCCCCCTGTCTCTTGACTGCCCCCTCCAAAACCTCCCTGCCCCTTCTCCGACCCCCTGCCCCCCTTGTTGTTGGCCTTCGCCTAATGTTTCCGTGAGCTTGCTCAGGAATGACCTGAGCCGTTCGTCCCGGCAGGCTTGTCCCGGCAGGCTGGCTGGCGGGGGAGGAGCTCCAGACTGCCGGAGGCAATCTGGAATGCAGGGAGGGAGGGAGTTGATCTCTGTTGCAGGGGAGCGGAGGAGGGGCTGTCTCTGGCTGTCCAAGCCCCATGTAAGTTTCAGCATCCGGCCGGCTGCCCTGTTAGCGTCGGAGGGGAAGTCCGGACATTTACAAATTCCCCCTGATGCTATTTTTAGCTCAAAAATCCGGACATGTCCGGGCGAATCCGGACGAATGGTAACCCTAGTCCTGTCTAATGGCTGGGCGCGCA
Organism: Terrapene triunguis; assembly: GCF_002925995.2. Classification (NCBI taxonomy): domain Eukaryota; kingdom Metazoa; phylum Chordata; order Testudines; family Emydidae; genus Terrapene; species Terrapene triunguis. The sequence continues at coordinate 1,275 of NW_020669985.1, read as the reverse complement.
CTGGGCTGGGACTCAGGAGACCTCGGTCCTATTCCTGGTGCGCCACTGGCCTGCTGGCGGGGTGACCTTGGGCAATGGATGCTCCCCATCCCCAGGTGCCGCTGCGAGCAGGCTGCCTGGCGCTGACCTGGCTGGGCGCCCAGCTCTACGGCAACGCGAGGGTTAAACACTACCCATAAGGCAGGGGTGGGGCGGGAAGAGGAAAAGGCGCCGGCATCACGTGACCCGGCGGCTCTCTCGCGATCGGGGTGGGTCGGTGCTAGGACCCACCCACACTACCCGCTCCGCTGCTCCGGCCCCGCCCTCCTCTGCCGCAGGCCGGAAGCGCTGCGGAGCGGGTCAGTGACGTTGTTTCCGGTAGGGGCTTGGAGCGAAGCGGCGGCAATCACGTGGTGGTGGCGGTCACTGTGGCCGGGGAGCGCTGCCCCTCCCCCTCCGCAGATGAAGGTGCCGGTGGGAGCACGCCCCGAGCCTGCCCCGACCCCGCCGCTCTGCCGTCCCGGCTGCACCGGGAGGATGGGAGCGAAATGAGCCCCGAGCCGGAGCCGCCGCCAGCCCCGGCCGGGGAGGCGGAGGCGCCAGCAGCAGCTGGGGAAGGCGGCGAGAAGCGGGGCATCTGCGTCATGCTGGTGAAGAGGATCGGCCTGAAACCGGGCGGCGGCAGCGCGGTGAGTGCGGGGCGGGGGCGCCTGTGGTTGGGGCAGGTGGGTGAGATCCTGCCCGCCGCCGCCTCCTCCCCGGCGGGTGCTGCCCAGCCCGGCGGCGGGTCCGTTTCTCAAAGGCGGGTGAGGGGTGGTGCTCGCTGGCCGGGGGCTCGCACCGCATCTCCGGTGCCCGGGGACGCCGCACTGGCTGCGGTGACTCCGGCGGTGACACTGTGCTAGGGCGGCGGGACCGTGAGGCTCCTTGTGCCGATCCGTTCTCCCCCTATGCAGGGCAGCCCTGTAGCGCGGAGGTTTCCAGCCTTACTTTGTTCAGAGTGTTTCCATTGTCTGCAGCCTGGGGGGAATAAATAGCCGGTTCCTATTTAGAGCCAGGGCTGTAGCCTTCTTGTTTCTTCTTCATGAGAACAGCAAATTGTCAGTCGGGGCAACTTTCTATGTCTCTTACTCTTAAAAGTTGACTTTGGGAGGGATACAAAGGCGCTAACCGGAAATAATTTGAATTTACTTCCTAGGATATAGACACAGAAATTATCTTTGGTAGTCGAATTGGTTAATGGCTCACCGCATGCATAATTAAATAACCCCCTGACGCCCCGTGCATGGGGAAAAT
>NW_020669984.1:0-1737 GCF_002925995.2 Terrapene triunguis | reverse complement strand
CCTCCAAACTCCTCCCCTCTGCAACCCGTGTTCCTCCCTCCAAGTTCTATGTGTTTGCTAGAGAGTTTGCGAGGTTCTGAGTGTCCCCTGGGAAACGCGGAGTTCCCTTCACTCAGAAGGAATTGAGGTTGCTCACCAGTGCCTCCTGGAGGTGATTGGCCCCTCTCAGGCTAGGGCTAGCCCTGGGCAAGTATAGCAAAAAACAGATGTAAGCAGAGTCAGGATGAGCTCTACCTTGACATCTGGTGGTGAATTATGGCGAGTGTGGAAAAGAACTTCAGGGGCTGATCTTGTTTGCATAGGCACACACCCACTCGCCTGGCATGAGCCCACAGCAACCGAAAGTGGTTACTTTGGCTGGTGTGGGATCCCCAGTTTCTCTGTTATTGGGGCAGGAAGAATAAAGTGTTGTTACCCTGATTCTGTGAATCAAGGCCAGTGGAACTGTTGTATGACAGAGGGACTCAGCATTAACTAAGTAGCACTTGCTAGACAAGGGGCATGGGTTCCAAAACCCAGTGAATTGAGAGAGGCTGGGGATAGGTACTTGTGCCTGATGGTATGGACACTCCTCTCTCTCTCTCTCTCTCTCTCTCTCTCGGAGGGTCTGAAACACCAATTGCACCATTGTCTCTCTCCACTGTTAAATAGCAGAGCTAATTTTAATTTCATTAAGAATCTAGTTACAGGCTGCTGAGCTGAATTCACTTTGGGCCAATGGTGCACCAGCACTGGGGCTCCCCTACTACAAGCTGAGGTCACCGAGTGCTGTGTTAACTAGTGGGGGGATCTGAAGATTTATTGCTAAGTGGCTGGCAGAGCTGAGCAGTTTGCAGGACTGGTGCGACCCATGGGATGGTGAGTGGAGCGGAGCGGAGCAGTTTGCGGGACAGCTGGAGCGGCTCACGGGACGGCTGGAGGAGCGGAGTGGCTCGTGGTGAAGGCTGCAGCAGAACCCCATGGAGAGGCGGGGCAGTTGGCCTTGGACCACGTAAGGTGCCCCTTAATACCCCGTGTGCCCCTTTCTCCCCCCCATTTCCACCCAGGCGCAGGGGGCAGGGGGTAAGACTCTGCAGATAAACTTTTGAACTCTGGGGCTGCACTGACCAGGGACAGAGACTTTTGGGTTGTTGGACTTTTGGGTGATTTTTGGGTTGCTGGACTCAAGAGACTTTTGGGGTGTTGGACTTTTGGGACTTTGTGGGTGTGTCTTTTGCTCATGGTTTGTGTTATGAATCCTATTTGTGGTGTTTTCCCAATTTAATGCTGATGTCGTTTACCTCATGTTATTAAACATTTTCTGCTACACTCAGACTCCGTGCTTGCGAGAGGGGAAGTATTGCCTCCTAGAGGTGCCCGGGGGGTGGTATGTAATTGTCCCAGGTCACTGGGTGGGGGCTCGAGCCGGTTTTGCATTGCGTTATTGAAACGGAACCCCTAGATACTGAACCCGGCCCTTGTTGCTGCCAACTCAGATGGGCAGAACGGTTACACAGATGTGACTCTTCTTGCATCACTTCACAACCCTTTCGATTCAGGAGCTTTCGGGAGAGTGAGACCATGATCTCAGCAAAGTCAATGGAAAGCAGAAGTGTCCACAGTGAGAGGAGAAAGGGGCCCAATGTGATGCTGTGTCCATTGGCACCTGATGATAGCAGACACCATCCCTGGTGATGGGGCAAAGCAAGGGTCCCTCAGGTCCCCATCCCTGTTCTCCAGCCCCACAGAGACTCCTGA
>NW_020669983.1:0-1299 GCF_002925995.2 Terrapene triunguis | reverse complement strand
GGGAATTTCCCACAGGGCCCAGGAGTCCCAGAGACAGGCCTTGCGCCCGGCGGCCCATCAGCCTGCCCCACAGCAGAGAGAGCAGAGCTCTGAGGAAAGTCACGGGCGGTGGAGGACCCACGATGGCGAAGGAGCTCCGCGGCTGGCGGGGACCGGCAGGCGCTGCCAGAGCTCGTCCGTGGAGACAGCCGTTTGGAGTGAGAAGAGGATCTCGCGGGAGCCGGAATCCAGCTTCAGGAGAATGGCCCAGAGCTGCAGCCGCCATGGCCCAGGGGGGAAGCAGCCTCTGTCTCTGGAAATCGTGGGCCACCTGGAAATGGACCACTGCACGTGCTCAGACTGCCCGTGCTGCAAGCTAAAGGGGCGGGACGGCGCCCGCTCTCGGGGGGCCAGCTCTCCTGCGTGGCAGACAAAGCGTATCTGTGCAAGGGGGTCAGTAACTCTCCTAGGAGATGTGGCAGCTCCCAGCGCGGCGAAAGATGAACTGTCTGCCTCCTCTCCGTCGTCTCTGGAGGGCAGCGAGTCCAGGCCCTCTGCGGGAGAAAGCGCTCGCGCAGCCTCTTGCCCAGCGCCCGAGGAGCCCAGGCTGGCAGGGGTGCATCTTGCTCCTCCGCGGGCCGCGGCACACCGGCTGTACTAGCTGGAGCAGAAGACTCTGGCTTCCTTCCTCCTGCCGCCCTGCGTCATACGTTCCCAGTCCGTCTGTGCCCACATGGCAGCTGAGCGGCTGAGAGCCACTGCCCAGGAACACCGGCGGGAAATGAACATGCAGCTGCAGCGCAGGAGGGGCCGGAAAAGCCAGCTGGGAGAAAGAGCCCTCCCCGCGGGCACAGGAGAGCCGGGATTCCCGACAGCTGGCTCCTTGGGCCAGAGACTGACCAGAGAGTCCCAGAGCCAGGCAAACCAGGACCTGTGTAAAACGTGCCGCAGCCTCTTCACCGCCGGTGAGGAGGGACTCAGCCCCCCGCCCTGTCCATATCCAGGGAGAGGGGCCAAGTCACCGTCCGTCCCCTGCAAGGGGAAGGGCCCCACCTTCAGGGGAATCATGCTGGCCTTCCTCAAACGCGTCACCTCCAGGGCATCGGTGGGGAAGAGAGGACGGGTCGACGGGTCGGTGGCTGCACCGTGCGGAGCCCCCCCAACCCCTCGGAAACTCGCCCCGGCCCCCAAAAGCGTAACCTTCAATGCTGAAGTCCATGTACGGGCACTGGTCACGAGATGCCAGCTGTGTTCCAGCGGGGAGAAGATGAATGGTGCTGGGAGAAAGGAGCCAGCCGCAGCCGCTCGGACCAGGGGGCT